>NC_048442.1:3334365-3471892 GCF_004353265.1 Vitis riparia | reverse complement strand
TGATGGATTAAGTACATACCACCATTGCGTGAGTACATCCCGCCACTCACATAACCCGAAATGAATGATGTCAGAGCATAACATACTATAAAAGTTGTGACAATTGCTCCTCTCCTGAGCCACATAAACAGATCATAGTTTGGTGATGAGATGAAGTAGCAAGCAAAATATCAAGAAAACAAACACAAATGACAAACCTAATACAACTGGAAAACAGACCAAAGCAAGAATGGATCCTAAGATCACAATACAAAGTTGTACTTCAGTACACCTATAGATGAAGGCAATTAGTAAGATATTAGTACACCTATACATCTAGGCCATTAGTTAGATATAAGGGGAAAAAACCATACCTAAAATAATATTTCTATAGAAGAATATATAAGAGAAAAGAATCATGTCTGATGCAAACAATATGGTGCAGGATGTTTTGCAATAGATTATTTTAAGGTTGATTAGAAATTTGATAAAAGAGGACTTACGAGCATAATTAGGGTTTCCATTTATTTTGATGGTCTAATATGTGAATTTTGTTTAAACAAGAAGACATTGTATAATTGCAAAAGAAACTAAGAGAAGGGGAAGAAAAAAAGAAGAGAAAGAAGGTAAGGCACATTACAGATTTCTTTTATCTCTACAACACAGTGTGACCCCTAGAATTTTGATTTCCATAAAGACCAATATGACAGTACAATTGATAACCCATATATAGGAAAATTTTATTTGTCCACCTCTATCCCATGAGCAATATTGTTATATGGGTAGGTAGGGTTTGTTACCTCCAAATCCTCCTTCCAATTCCACTCTAGATTCTAGAAGATGGAATTTGTCCACTTTATCATGCTAAATTAATATGGAAAGTCTTAAGTGATATCCAGAAATAAATTCAAAGCATTTGCATATTTATATAGGACCTCTTATAAAGTGCTTAACAGAGACGCATGTTGTGTGCTTGAATAAATGTGTGATACGTTGGAAAGAGTTTGCTTCCTGGCATCCCTTTGAATTTTGGTTGATGAGGAATTCTCTAGCAATCCATGCAATTTGAATACCAATGGTCTGGGCCAGCCATCTGCAGCATCTGCTAGAAGAAGTGGGTAATACAAATGCTATTTTTCAATGAATTCCTTTCCCCTCAAGGAGCCTTAAGTTGAACTTTGATGGGCAATTTCAGGGAAATCTGGGTCAAACAAGCATTGTGCTGATAGGGATGACAATGGAGACATTCTTTAAGTTTACTCTTGGCCAGAAGGAATTATTGGGCACTGAAATAGAGATTCTAGATTTTAGTGGAGGGTTAGGAAGAGGCATCATCCATGACAATCACAAATCTCCTTTCAAGCAAATTCTTTCATTGTTATTTACTGGGTTTCCACAAAGAATAGAAGCTCATGGCATTTTTTTTTAATGGGTAATTAAAGATAGTATAAATAAAATAAGTAAAAAAGAGCGCACCAAAGTACACAAGATATATACAAAGGTTGCCAAAAGGTGTAAAAAGAAAAAGGAAAATGGACAACAAAAAACCACTCCCTCCCCCTCAATAAGAACCCAACCACTCAACGAAGTCCAATAAGGACATTGGGCCTTCAACTATATACCACTTGGTCCAAGATAACAAGTTACAAAGAAGCAAGCTTTTCAGTCTTTGATCGGAAAGGTCCTTGTCTTCAAACGATATTCTATTTCTCTCCTTCCAAATTGTTCAAAAGAGATACAAAGGAGCTGCTCCCCCTACCTTTTTTCATTCCCTTTTGACAAAGGAGCCACGCCATACTAACAAGGCCCCTCTTACGAAGGAAGGTAACACCTAAGATATACCGAAAAGAGAGAACAATAGCTGCCACAAAACCCTCATCTTACCACAATGAAAATAGGATGTGGTCAATTGACTTGTCCTGGATATGATAAAGGAAACATCTATTAGCCACCATCCACCCTCTCCTTTGAAGCTAATCTAATGACAACTTTTCCCAAAGTCACCTCCAAAGCAGAGGGAAAAAAAATCACCTTAAGTGAAACCCATGAATTCCAAATAAATAACAAACTTAAACAGGTCATTTGAGTATGAGTGACCTCACAAGACATGAAAGTATCATTGACAAACGAAAAATAAGAAACCTCCACTCCCTCTCCATCTCTATCCCTCACCTTGAAACTTGACAAACAACCACCCTCACGAGCCCTCCCAAGAAGGCAACTAAGTGCCTCCATTACTAGCACAAACAAATATGACGGGAGTGGACCCCTCTACCTCAAGCCCTTGGAGCTTTGAAAAAAGCCAAAAGGAGTGTCATTCACAAGAACCAAGAAACTTGTTGATATGCACCATCTCGCCCAACTAATCTACTTTTGCCCAAAGCCCATCTTGTCCAATACTGAAAGCATGAAGTCTTAATTTAAATTGATCATAAGCCTTCTTAATGTCAAGCTCACATAGCACCCCGCAATTGTTGCTTTTCAACAGAGTCAATTGTTTCATTGCCTATAAGCATGGCATCTAGAATTTGCCTTCCCTCCACAAAGGCATTCTAGAGCTTGGAGACCACCTTACTCACCATATTTTTAAGCCTACTAGCAAACACTTTAGCCAATAACTTATAAATGCTACCCACCAAACTTATAGGCCTAAAATCATTAAGATCTTCTGCCTGTTATCTCATTTGACGGTATTAATAGAAGGCACCGTATTATCCATTAGTTGATTGATTTTTTATGCAAAGGATTTCTCACTATTCATTATGAATCTTCATACATTGTCCATCCCTTATTTTGTTAATGATATTTGTTTGCCATTTAGAAGAATAAAAGAACTAATAAACCTTTAAACTAATAACTCATGGCTATCCCGACATGAAGAACACCAGCTACAACACAGCTTCATACAGTATCACTATCATACTTGCTACAGGACCACCAAAATACTTGCTACAAAATGACTACAGAAAATACATGCAATAATGCAACTTTCTTACCAGGTAATCAGCAATTTTGGTTACTGCAATCTTTAATCTAATGTTGACTACCTTTTACTACTGAGTTAACTAAGTAGAAAACCCTTGGTACAATAATTCACACAATGAATACCCCAAACAAGCCCAAATTTACCTTCTTTATAATCATGTTCAGCACCATAACATGCTCATGATACATATACATAATATGCACTTCCATCCCAATAATTATAATGAAGCAACAATCATTCAAAGACAACAGCTCCAAAATAGAGATCATTCAATACATTTCATAGTTAGTTCTGAACATACCCGATATACAACATTGCAACAATTGCCAATAAGATGACAAGGAGAACAAGCAACGCTAGCTGAGCACCTGTGCCAACAACAGCTGAAAGTAGAACTAAATTGGGAGGAGGCCGGAAAACATCCCCATGAACAAGCTTCCAGCCAGACTCTTCACTCACATCTCTTTCCTGAGAATTACATGTTAAAATGGTTACAATTAAAAGAAATGGAAATCCCACAAACCAATTAAAGGAAAAAGAATATAAACAAAAGTTGAGAGTGTCACCAGAGTCTCCAGATCATCATCTTCCCGAGCATATTTAGCATAGTCATTTCTAAGGGTTCGCATTAAGATCATTGACACCAAACCAGTGAGGAAGATAACCATCATGAAAGAATTAAAAATGGAGAACCAATGAATCTGCACATTGCAGAATGCATTCACAACTCAATATGTGGAAGTTTATTAAATGAACTAAATAAGATTATCGAATTCATATAAAATATAAGACAATCCTTAAAACTCAACTAAATTGGCATTAGTCCAAGGGAATCTAAATTTTTGCAGTTAGAAACTCTAAAGACAGAGATAGAGAATTATAATAAAACTTTCAGCAGGTAAACACATGGGGCTATTAAGAGGGAAGTGCATTGAAGAAAGTTGCAACTAATAGCCCTATTCATTTTTCTAATTTGGTGAGTACCAATAAGAAATATTCACCTGGTGTTCAAAGAAAGGGTAATCCAGATAAACATCAAAACGACGAGCAAAAGTGACAGTAGTAGGAATCCATTTAACAGAATATGTCATGTCTAATGTTCTTCCTGCTTCCATCGGTTTTGGGTTCTCTTGAGAAAGATTAACATAAATAATCTGCATGAATAGAAACTTAGAGCATTGTCAGACGTGATCCCAAGAAGACCCATCATATGATTTATATGAAAGTTAACAAACCACAAACCTGATTTTTGTTGTATGTAATGCTGATATTCTTATGTGTGAAAAGCACGTGCTTGTTATCACTGTTTTTATCAGGATGCAGCTCACCAACATAACCTAATACATTCAACAATAGAGTAAATCAAGTAATAACACATCAAATTAAGTATCTAAAATACTATACGCACAGGACAGTAGTTAAATAAATACATACCCCACAAAGGCAGATCATCTGGACTTGCATGCAGCGCACCAGCCAACAGAGAAATTGAGATCATGAAAAAGGCCACAAAAAATAAGGATGTATGCCAACAAATTATAATAGGTGTGGATAAAAGAAATTTCAAAGAAAGCACAAAAGGATAAAAAGGAACCTTGAAACTCATCAAAATGTCACATAGAAACAAAATGATCATCAAATGAACATGTTACACATCAACACCTATCTGGTAATATACAAACATTTGACTTCATAGTATGGGCATAAAGCAAACTTAGGGGAAATCGCTTCCTATTTTAGCTATTAGTTGATCTAAAGGCTTTTATGGTTATTGATTGCACAAGACTAGAAAGGACAAAACAGAATCCTGCACTAATTTCTATGTTATTTTTCAACTTCACTTCTCTAAATAGTAAAAAATCAACATGTTCTATTTTGGAGCTAGATTGAACTAAAATGAAGTGATGACATTCAGCATATAATCTTTCACCATTTTGAATCTCTATCATAGCTTTAATATGTTTCTTTTTAGAAACAATAAAGAAGCCAGAAGAAATACTACAAGGAGATATTTTTCAAACAAACTTCCCTTCATATTATTTTTATTTTTCTATTAATACTATTTTCAGTGTGCTTATTTAAAAAAAATTCAAACAAACCACTTTGAAAAAAGCATAGAAAAGCAAAAAAGTTGCAACCCCAAAAGATGTGTACGAAGAACACAACAAAAGAACATGCAAGAGGGAAAAAATACTCAAGTAGTGAGTCTCAAACAAAAAGGTCTGCCAGGTACCTCCTCACTTAGACAGGTCATCTGGTAACTACTGATTTTTTTAGTTATTTTTTTCCCTTATCAGTTTACCACTTTATTTTTGGATGCTAGGAAGAATTGAACCCACAAAAATTCTTAACTCCATGGTCATCAAAAGCCATCAGCAGGCCAAGAAAGGTGTCTGTTATTTAAGTTAAACAACCAGAATTTTGTTTTATCTTTTCGGCTATTTTTATTTTCAATTGAAAACAAGGATTCATGTTTAAAGCGGTCTGAAAAAGGTTTCTAGATCAGCTACTCAATACAGTTCTCCCCCTTTCTTGAAAACTACTTTCCAGTAATCCACTTCCTGTCACTAAGGACACTTGTTAAAATTGTTCTTCGACTTTGTACAATGTAAAAGTTTTTCTTACACTCAAGACACAAGATAATGCAATCTTGATTAAATCTTTCATAAAATGGCTAATGCTCATAGGAGAAGGAATTCCCTGGTCAGGATCAAAATAAATGGTAATAGGGTCTTTGAGGAGACAGAGATTAAAGCTGGGGAGGTACAAGCCTTTCAATCTCTGTTGGCTGAAAATGGGGACTGGAGACCTAGTTGCATGGGGCTGACCTTTGATGTTTTAGGAGGCGATGAGGCAGCTTTGCTGGAGGTTCCATTCTCTAAGGTAGAGGTGTTCAAAGCTCTCTCAAATCTAAATGGGGATAAAGCTTCAAAACTGGATGGTTTTTCCTTCACGTTTTAGCAATTCAATTGTGATTTTGTGGAGGATGAGGTAATGGGTTTCTTTAGGGACTTTCATGAGCATGGCAGATTTATGAAGAGTTTGAATGCTTCATTCTTGGTGATAATTCCGAAGAAAGAGGAAGCTAAAGAACTTCAATATTTTAGGCCTGTACGTTTGGTGGATAGTCTTTACAAGTTGTTAGCTAAAGTGCTAGCAAACAAAATAAAGAAGGTTATGGGAAAGGTGGCGTCTTGTTCCCAAAATGCTTTTATGGAGGGCAGACAAATTTTGGAGGCATCTTTGATTGTCAATGAAGCTATTAAATCGTTGCTAAAAAGCAATGATTGTGAATTAATATGCAAGATTGATAGGTTTAATCTCCAAGTTTGATATCGAGAAGGCTTATGACCATGTCAATTGAGATTTCTTACTTTTGGTTCTTAACAAGATGGGTTTTGGAGAAAACAGCTCAGGCGGATCAATGGGTGTATTTCTATTGTAAGTGTTTTGGTCCTTATTAACAGTTCTTCATCAAGATTCTTTCGAAGCTCTCGAAGTTTGAGGCAAGGGGGACCCTCTCTCTTCCAACTTATTTGTGATTGTCATGGAGACTCTCAGTTGTCTGCTTAATAGACTAAGGTCGATGGTTTCTTGGCTAGTTAGCGGGTGAGAGGTAGAGGTGGGGAAGGGGAAGTCTCTCATTTGTTGTTTGTTAATGATATTTTAGTTTTCTATAAACCTTCTCAAGATCAGTTGACCTACTTGAATTGGTTGCTCATGTGGTCCGAGGCCATTTCTGGGTTGAAAGTAAATTTGGAAAAGAGCGAACTAATTCCAATGGGGAGTGTGGAGAATGTAGAAGAGTTGGCTCAAGAGTTTGGGTACAAGGTCGATGCCCTCCCTTCTTCATACTTGGGCCTTTCGTTAGGTGCACCTTATAAGTTTGTCTCAGTTTGGGAAGGTGTAAAGGAGAGGTTTCACAAAAGAATAGGGTTATGGAAAAGGTAGTAAGTACATTTCCAAAGGTGGGAAACTTACCTTAATCCGTAGCACGCTTTCTAGCATATCTATCTATTTTAGGTCCCTTTTTTTGCATCCCAAGGGCAATCATATTGAGGCTAGAGCAAATCCAAAGGGACTTTCTTTGGAGAGGATGGGCTTTAGAGTGAAAACACCATTTTGGTAAGGTGGGCTATCGTATGCTCAAACAAAAGAAAAGGAGGTTTTTTGAAATGAAGTTGGCATTTTTTTTTTTTTTTGATAGGCAAACACACAAAAAGCATATATTAGAATAAGGCACCTTGAGGCTAACCCAAAAGCATACAGGGAGTATACAAGAGGCGCCAAAGGGCACAAAAAAAGAAGAGGAAATACAAAACCAGCCCTCAACTAGAACCTATCCAATCAAAAAAACAGAGTAAAGGAAGAGGACCATCATTTACAACCAACTTAGTCCACAACCAAAGGTTACATACAAAAGAATTTTTCAACCTATGAATCGAAAGCTCCTCATTATCAAAAGCAATCCTGTTTCTTTCCTTCCAAACCGCCCAAAAAATACACAAAGGGGCTACCTTCCACACCTTTCTACGCTTCTTGCCCAAGTTAAAGCCACACCAACCACTAAGGGTATCTCTAACCGAAAAAGGAAGGACTCAAGTAACACCAAAAAGAGCAAACAATAACTCCCATAACACTCTTGCCCTGGAGCACTGAATAAGAAATGAAGTTGGTGTTAATTGCTCTAAGGCGAAGGTTTTGTGGGATCTTGTGTTTTCTTTATTTGGTGTTAATTGGGTTCTTCCGTTTACAGTTAGAGACACTCTCTTAAGTTGGTATGTTTCTTTTAAGGACAAGAAGCATAGAAAGGTTTGGCGGGCAATCCCTCTTTGTTTCTTTTGGACGGTTTGGAAGGAAAGAAATAGAATAGTCTTTGATAATGAGGTATTGTCGATTCAAAGATTGAAAAATTCCTTTGTTTGTAATCTCTTTTCCTGGGCTAAATCTTTTATAGTTGTAGGCCCCTTAACTTTGTTTAACTTTGCGGACTGGTTGGGTTCTTGTTGAGGGCCGGTGAGTGCTTGTTTTTTGTTGTTTTTTTAGGTGACGCTTGTATACTCCCTGTATGCTTTGGGTCACCTTTCAAGCATCCTTTATCTAATATATCTTTGTGCATTTACCTATCAAAAAAAGAAAAAAGAAATGAAGTTGGCATTATACGAAGGAAAGGGGGCTTTTTGGAATAAAGTAATTAACGGAAAATATGGGGAAGAAGATGGCGCGTGGCGATCCCACAAAGTGAAAGATGGGCATGAGGTAGGATTATGGAAAGCAATTAGGAAAGATTGGGACATTCTGAGTAGGAAAGTTGCTTATTCAATAGGTAATGGGAGGAAGGTGAGATTTTAGACAAACAAGTGGTGTGGAGACGAACCGCTAAGGATCTCTTTCCCTTCTTTATTTGCTCTAGCCACTCCTAAGGAGGCTTGGGTGGACGATATCTAGATCTTTTCAATTGATTGGGTTTGTTGGAGACCCCATTTTTTCTAGGCGGCTCAATGATTAGGAGGTGGATATAGTGGAATTGTTCCTCTTGAGGTTGCAAGGGTGGAGGGTGTGCAAGGATGAGGAGGATAAGTTGTTATGGACAAGGGTAAAGAATGGGAAATTTTTTGTTAAAGCCCTTTACAAGGATTTGGAGTCTAGAAGACCAATTGCTTTCTTGACAAGTGTTATTTGGAACTTTTAGGTGTCGCCCAAAGTGGGCTTCTTTGCTTGGTAAGCCACTTGGAACAAAATTTTAACTTTGGATCACATCCAGAGGCGAGTGTGGTCTGCGGCAAATAGATTTTTCTTTGTCACAAAGAAGAAGAATCGATTGATCATATCATCATCCACTTTGACAAGACAAGGGTTGTATGGCATCTTATGTTTTCTCTTTTTGGTGTGTCTTAGGTGCTCTCCTCTATGAGAAAGAGGCTCTTAAGTTGGCACAGGTCTTTCTTGGATAGAAAAAGGAAAAAGGTGTAGTAAGTTGCTCCTCTATGCCTCTTTTGGACAATTTGGAAAACAGTGAACAATAGGGCATTCAATAACGAAGAACATTTTGACCAAGGGATTAAACTTATTTTTCTTTGTAATCTTTTAGTGTGGTCCAAATTATTTATAGCTCTTCGCCCTTTTTCTATTATAGATTTTGCGGATCGAATAGGATCTTGTTGAGGGGTGTCATTTTTTGTTGTCCCTCTTTATTTTTTGGTGGCACTTTAGGCACTCGTTGTATACCCTCAGTGTACTTTTGGGACGCTTTTTTGGCATTTTTAATAAACGTTTACTTTACCTATCAAGAGGAAAAAAAGAAAAAAGAAACATTGCCAAATACAGTGCTAGTTACACATATTGTAATGATCCAAAGAGGAGATTATGCAATATCAAAGAGTTGCATTTCTGTCCCTTCCCCTCTCAATGATGTTTAACTTAAAATTCATTAGACCATTTATAATACAAAATATGATTCAAGATTCCATGTGTTCTCAGCGCCATCTTTTCATGGCATTTATATGTGTATTGAATGAATATTTTAATATTGACAGCCAATACCTAAGTTTCATCATGCATCATATAGAAGAATATAACGCAGAACATACCCACGAAGAATTCCAACCAATAATTATTCTCAATAGCATCCTTGAACTGTTTGACCTTTGCTTCATCAAGTTCAAGTTGACATATCACACCCTTGTCCACATTTTCTGCCAACCAAAATCAAATGATGCAGATATTACATTTTAACCATCCTTCAATCATTAAAAAAAAAGGATATTAAGAGGAAGAGGTAATCATACACATACTTTGAAACTTTATATCAATCTGGCTTTCAATAAGCTCATTTCCGCCCAGGAGCTCACCAAGGCCAATCCATTTGTGAACAGCTTTGCCAGGAGGACGACAAAATGGAAGACTATAATAATTGTACGTTTCTTGTGGATTATTGTAAGGTCCAACCTTATTTACCCAAAGGGTAACCGGTTCATTCTGCTGATACTGCAAGACAAAATTAAAAAACTGTCAACAAAGTGCATCTGGAACAAAAGCCAGAGCTGTAATTTGAGCTACTTACGGAAAGTAACTACAGAAGTAGCATAAAATACATATTGTTCAACAATATAGTTTGTGATGCAGATTGACAAAAAGGGGGGGAGGATTGGGACATTCATAATAGGATTCAATCATTTAGAAATGGGACAATTAAAGTAACTAAAGTAATGAAAAATACAAGTAGAAGTTTCAATTCAACTCAACTTGCACCACCTTATCACTAAGATGCCTAATTCTAAGAAATTCCTATCCTGAAATATAAGTGAAGCATGGAGATTGATCAGAATTATAAACAGAAAGCAAGTAAGTCCACTATCAGACACTAAACATGGGGAAGGTGACAGCTGATGGGAAAAAATTGGTGCCATCTGATGTAGCATGACAACATAAAAATGGAAGCCTGACATGGTGGATAGAAGGCCAAATAATAAATAAAAAATTAAATCAGCATAAGAAAAGATGGGAGGTGAAGAAACCTTTTTCCACAGAGTATGAAATTCAAGTTAACAAATGATTGAAGTGACTTAAGTTCAAAACCCTAAGATAACTAAACTAAGATAAATAAAATTGATATACGCAAGCATATAATATAACTTCAGATTAACAAAATTTATATAGAATATTGGGATTTTGTGTCCTCAAAATTTGTATATAGGCAATTGTGTCCCAAATTGAGTTTAATATGAACATGTGAATGCATTCTAAGCATCCAAAACTTATCAAGAACTTGATGTGGCAGTAGTTCAAGCATTTGCAATTGTGAAAACCCATCATCTAGCACATAATAGGGATGATAAATGACCTAGACATCAATGTTTTCATTCAAGCTTACCTCTTCAAGAATCAAGTCAATGAGAGAAGAGAAACGGTCATTGATTAATCCAAGGAGTGACTCAATCAAGAGGATTATTTGCATTCTGATGGATTGAGGCAACTTCTCAATTGATTTATGAGGACAGCCAATTATGTGCAGTATGGTACATATACAGTCAATGAGACAGAATTTTCTGGGGCTTTGAATCCCTGGACTTATGTTAAGGAGGTTTTTCACTCTTCGAATGTACAGAATAATAAAAGCAGCATTGGCAGGAGCTTTACTAAATTTTTTTTCATGGCATCATTGACCTTGGAAGAGACAAATTATTTGTGTAAGCTTTTCATTTTATGTTTGGATGTATAGGAATCAACTTTCAACTCCAACGCCTGAGGTCTTTCACCAAAAAACACCATGGACAGTAACAACTTCATTGCACAAATTCAACACCACTTGAAATAAAAAGGAGGCAACCCATTGATTTCATCACCAATTACACATACCAAACCTTCTTGGATATCTCAATTTCTCACAATCAAGATTTTCAATATCGAAACATCCGTTCAACACCAGTTTCCACCTGAGAAAGCCACCTTTATAACTGTAGAAGGTGAAGGACAACATTTTTTTCCTTTCGGGGAAGTTTTACTCACAAACACTTGTCAACAACTTGAAAAGAAAACTGAAAGTAACATCAACTTGCAATCACCATTCTATCTTCCACCCCTCTACTTAGGCTATATGAGTACGGCTTCTGAAAGAAAGTCTCCTAATCAGAAAAGTTTCTGATAAAAACCACATCTTACAATCAACCACATCCCAAGGTTATTAAAGGCTATGTTGTGCGCATGAACACATGGGGGTATGATCGTTGACAGCTTAATTAGGCTGGTTGGATTTGGTAATGCTATCAAGGGATTCCCTTGCTCTCTTATGAGTAAAATGTATTTAAGAGATTAAAGGTTGAGAGAGATTTTTCGATTATTATTGCATAGGATGGGTGTGTGGAAGGCTATCAAAATGGGGTCCGAGGACCTTAAAAGTATAACAAGTTTCAGGGTGGAAAATGGGCTGAGCTTGAAGTTTTGGACAGATGGATGGTGTTGTGATGAACCCCTAGGGAAGGCTTTTCCCACATTCTCAATAGCCACAGCCAAAGATGCACAGATAGTCAAGGCATGAGAACAGGAAGGGAAGGAGGGTTGTTGGAACCAAGTTCACAAGACGGCTTCATAAGTAGGAGTGAAAACGATGTATAGTGATGTAGAGGATAAGATGGTTTAACTAAACTTGAAATGTGGCAAAATTCTTAGTTAAATATTTCTATTCCTCCTCCCATAATGATAGAATGGAGTTGTTCCCCACACATACAGTTTGTAATCCTTGGCCCAATGAAAGCTAGGTTTTTTGTTTGGGAAGCTATATGTGGAAGAATATTAAATTTGGATCAACTCAAAGGAAGCGTTGGAGAATTCTAAATGGATGCAATTTGCACAAAAAAGAAGAAACAACAATTGATCACACCCTCCCACACCACTCAAAGGGGGTCATGCTATGGTAACGAACTTAGCCATTATATAGGATAGAGTGGGTGACGCACTCTACAGTGAGAGCTGCCCTTTTGAGCTAACAAGGATCTTTTGTCCAAGAGAAGAGGAAGAAATCTTGAAAAACTGCTCCTCTATGCTTATTTCAAACTTTTTGTAAGGAGAGGTTTAGTTAGCATTTGATAACCACTGAAAAGGGGGATCAAACAATTAAACAATCTTTACGTATAATTTTTGTAGTGGGCTAGAGTGTACATAGGAGATTGTTCTTTCCTTCTGACTGGTTTTATCTCAGTTAAGCTCTAAGTAAGCCAAGGGAATTATTTTTAGTGTATTCCTATGCTTTTGTTGACCTTTTGGCACCTTTGTATTCACCATGTGTGCTTTTGTGCACCCTTTTGTTAGGCATTGTAAATATATATGATCTTTGTCAATTAAAAAAAAGAGGATCATCCATTTTATTACAAGATTGTATTTCTTTCTGTAGGATGGAGGTCACATATAAGTGTTTTATAACCATATGGCAAAAAAGAAGCCAGTTTTACTTTCAAAGACAGGGTTCATCACATACAAGGAATTTAGATGGAACCTATTCCCTTGCGCTCTATCCCATCCTTCAGTTTTGAACTCACAATTCAATTCCTTTTTCAATTTTCCTTCCATGATCTTTTCTACACGTTTTATAAATTCATCAGCTTCTACCAAAATCAGAACAATTGAAATCAATAAACCCCCCCCCCCCCAAAATCCACACACACCTTTCCTCATAGTATAATATAATCAAATAGTTACCTAAACTCACCACCGTCTTGTAGTTTAAACATCTTTTGAGACTTACACTTTACAGTAGATCTTGGGGTTAAGCTCCTAAAAGCTCATGCCTTCCACCCAAAAATAGGCAATCACAAAACTACTATTCAAAACAGTTATGGCATGTAATTCACTTCATCTCCATTTTTTATTATTCACCGCTGAGTTTTTTATTTCAATCTTTACACTACACCAAAAGGGCTGCCTCCTTCAACTTAAAATTTAAGTTATCCAACATTTTTTGAGATTAACATTGCATTTATAGCCTCATTGAACTAGTTTTTAGGGTTTCTAACACACTTGAACCTCAGAATCTTCAAATCTGTGCACAGAAACAAAAAAATGCAACCAAAGTTAACTCATTTGCTTTATAACTGACCTAATGGGCTAAAAAAATTATACAAGCTGCTGCCACACCCATTGCCAGAATCACCTCCTTCACTCTATCTCCATCACGTCATTTATAAACATAAGACATAAATACCGTAAAGAAATAACAAAAAAAGGTAAAAATTATAAATTTCATCAGCACAGGAAAGATCCAAGACAACGAGAACCAGAAAACCTACTTGAGATCTAAGCCCTACGCATCAAACCACAACATCACACGCCTTAAAAAAAATTTTAAAAATAAAAAATTCAGAAATTAATAAAAAAGAACCACAATGAGCTGCTGAATTTTCAACAAGAAAAACACACTATGCCCACAAAACCCAGCCATCTGATCACAGGCTAAAAACACCAAACAAAACCAAAATGATCAAGAAACAGCAATTAACCTCCAGATCTGAACCAAATCCAAGAAATCAACAAGATCTACTAGTTAAAACCCCGGAGTCACGACCCGGGATAGAACACGAGAAAATGAGAATGAGAGGGGGAGAGGTTGACCTTGTGATCATAGTCGGAGGCGGAGGCCGGCGAGACGAGGAGAAGGAGGGCGAGGTACAGAGCAAGGAGGGAAAGGGCGGCGGATCCGACGGCGGAGGCCATGGCAATCGGCGGAGAGAGAGTGAAATCAACGGAGCGAGAAGAGAGAGAGAGAGTCGGTATTCTAGATTTGCGACTCCCTTAACTCAGAGGTCGCCTCCAGTATATTCCCCCTGCGGTAAACACCCATGACCTCTCAACCAATGGGAGCTACTTGTTTACACATTAATTTACATTTTCACCCCTCAAAACACCTTTTATTTAATTACAATAATTTCAATTTTTTAAAAACCATAATAAATGAAGTCAAAATGCCATTTTCATAATATTATTATATTTTTAATATTTTGAATTTATATTTAGATATTTTAGTTTTAAAAATGTTTTATTTCCTGTGAATCTTACTAAATAAATAATTATTTCAATATGATATATTTGTATTTTGTTAGGTGAATAATAAACTAGACATCAAAAACTTGTTTGGTAATTATTTTAACTAATAATTTTTTAGAATAATTTTTAACAATTATTTTATGATATTTTATAAAACAAAAACATATCTTGAAATCTAAAATATTTTTAACTTATTTTTAATATTTTTAAAAATAATTTTTATATTTATAATTTATTTTTAATCATTATACATATTTATATAATTATTTTCTAAAACTATCATAAAAAAAACAAAGTGAAAATAATAGAAAATACCTAAAAGATGTTTTTTAAAAACACTATATTTAATAACAGAAAACAATTTTCAGTTGTCAAATGTGTTATATATATATAATTATTAAACATGCCTTGTGAGAACAAATTTTTAAAACTATTTTTGAAAAATGTTCTTTAATATTTTGTAAAATAAAAGTTTGTTTGAAAACCTAAAATATTTTTAATATTTTTAAATATATTTGTGTGATTATTTTTTTAAACACCTCTTAGAAAATAAGTGAAAATAGAGAAAAAAAAACTGCTAAAAGATGTTTTCAGAAAGCACTTTATTTTTATTTTTTATAACAAAAAAAAATAGGTTTTTTTGTTGTGAAACGTGTTTTTTCAGTTTTTTGTTCTGAAAAATAAAAAGATTATTGTTGAAAACAGTTGTCAAACATGTTCCAAATCTTTCAAGAATATTTCAAATATTTTATACATTTTTTTTAGATTTTATCCAAACCTAAAAGAAATGTTTTAATTAAATATAATATGAAATGGAAATTTCTAAAATAAATATTGATAATTTATACTTTCTAGAATCATACCTAAAACAAATTATATGTTTTTATTTCATTCTTTTTTCAACAAAATTTCCATAAAAGAACATTTAAAATAAAATATTTTTAGCTTCATTTTATTTCTTATTTACATTCACAATTTTTTGAATTAATTTTAATATATTAAAAAGGAAATTAAATATATAAATATTAATGAAATTAAATAATATCAAAGGAATGATATTTTATTTTTTTCTAAAAGAAATTTTTTAATTAAATATAATATGAAATGAAATTTTCTAAAATAAATATTGATAATTTATATTTTCTAGAATCATATCTAAAACAAATTATGTATTTTTATTTCATTCTTTTTTCAACAAAATTTCCATAAAAGAACATTTTTAAAAAAATTAGCTTAATTTTATTTCTTATTTACATTCATAATTTTTTGAATTAATTTTAATATATTAAAACAGAAATTAAATATATAAATATTAATGAAATTAAATAATATCAAAGCAATGATACTATTTTTTCTAATTAATATATAAATATTTCAATTTTGTAAAAGATTAAAAATAAAATATTTTTAGAAATTAGTGTCCACTGTTGCTTAATATTACAGATAAGTAGGAGTGAATATAGAAACTGTGGGCTTAGACCTCGGGCTGGCTTACAGGTTCATGGGCCTATATTTTGGGTGTGAGCCCGGTTTAGTATGGATTGAGGATTGACTAACTACTCCAAATTAACTTGATTGACTTTTATTATAGTATATTTGATAATGATTTTAGAAAGAGTTTCTAAGGGTACGTTTGACGGTGATGTTAGAAAATGTTTTCAACCTTTTTAGCACTTGAATGATAAAAAATTTTAAGTGTTAGAAAAATTAAAAACGTTTTTTAGAATTACTGCTAAATAGGTTTTAAACTTTTTAATACTTTAATTTACATTTTCACCTTGTTTACACCTTAATCTACATTTTTACCCCTCAAAACACCTTTTATTTAATTACAATAATTTCAATTTTTAAAAAACCATAATAAATGAAGTAAAAATGCCATTTTCATGATATTATTATATTTTTAATATTTTGAATTTATATTTAGATATTTTAGTTTTAAAAATATTTTATTTCCTGTGGATCTTACTAAATAAATAATTATTTCAATATATGTATATGATATATTTGTATTTTGTTAGGTGGATAATTAATTAGACATCAATAACTTGTTTGGTAATTATTTTCAAAAATAGTTCTAAAAAATTATTTTTGAGAATAATTTTTAACAACTGTTTTTATGATATTTTATTAAACAACAATATATTTGAAAATTTAAAATATTTTTAACTTGTTTTTAATATTTTTAAATATATATTTAAAAATAAAATTTATATTTATTATTTATTTTTAATCATTATACATGTTTGTATAATTATTTTTTTAAACTATCATTATAAAATAAAGTGAAAATAATAGAAAATAACTAAAAATTGTTTTTTAAAAACACCATATTTAAGAACAGTAAATAATTTTTTATTGTCAAATATGGTTTTTTTTTATTATATATAAAAGAAAATTGTTTTTAAAAATGATTATTAAACATGGCCTGTGACAACACTTCAACACTTTTTTAAAACTATTTTTAAAAAATGTTTTCTAATGTTTTGTAAAATAAAAGTTTGTTTGAAAACCTAAAATATTTTTAACCTATTTTTAATATTTTTAAATATATTTGTGTGATTATTTTTTTAAACTCCTCTTAAAAAATAAGTGAAAATAGGAAGAAAAAAAAAACTAAAAGATGTTTTCAGAAAACACTTTATTTTTTATTTTTTATAAAAAAAAATTTTAAAAATAGTTTTTTTGTTACGAAACGTGTTTTTTCAGTTTTTTGTTCTGAAAAATAAAAAGATTATTATTGAAAACAGTTGTCAAACATGTTCCAAATCTTTCAAGAATATTTCAAATATTTTATACATTTTTTTTAGATTTTATCCAAACCTAAAAGAAATGTTTTAATTAAATATAATATGAAATGGAAATTTCTAAAATAAATATTGATAGTTATTATTTTCTTGAATCATACCTAAAACTAAATTATATATTTTTATTTCATTCTTTTGTCAACAAAATTTCCATAAAAGAACATTTAAAAAAAAATATTTTTAGCTTAATTTTATTTCTTATTTACATTCACAATTTTTTGAATTAATTTTAATATATAAAAAAGGAAATTAAGTATATAAATATTAATGAAATTAAATAATATCAAAGGAATGGTATTATTTTTTTTCTAAAAGAAATGTTTTAATTAAATATAATATGAAATGAAATTTTCTAAAATAAATATTGATAATTTATATTTTCTAGAATCATACCTAAAAAAAATTATATATTTTTATTTCATTCTTTTTTCAACAAAATTTCCATAAAAGAACATTTAAAAAAAATATTTTTTTACATTCAAAATTTTTGAAGTAATTTTAATATATTAAAAAAGAAATTAAATAAATAAATATTAATGAAATTAAATAATATCAAAGCAATGATACTATATTTTATAATTAATGTATAAATATTTCAATTTTGTAAAAGATTAATAATAAAATATTTTTAGAAATTAGTGTTCACTGTTGCTTAATATTACAGATAAGTAGGAGTGAATATAGAAACTGTGGGCTTAGGCTTACAGGTTCATGGGCCTATATTTTGGGTGTAAGCCCGGTTTAGTATGGATTGACTAACTACTCCAAATTAACTTGATTGATTTTTATTAGAGTAGATAATAATTTTAGAAAATGCTTTTAAACTTTTTAACACTTGAAAATTTTTATTATTTAAGTGTTACAAAAGTTAGAAACATTTCCTAAACTTACTATTAAACACATTCTAATAAGACGTTTGGTAGTGCTTTTAATGAAAGTGTTTTTTACTAAAAACATTTTTTTAAAAGTGTTTAAAAATGTTTAAGAAATTAAAAAGCATTTTTTAAAATAAACATTCATTTTTCGTTTGACAGTGATTTTAGGAAATATTTTTACCCTAAAAATATATATATTTTTTAAATGAGGTGTTTGACAAATTTTATGAAACACTTTGAAAAACCCAAAAATCACTTATAATGTTTTCTGTAAAAACAATTTATATGTGATTCTTCAAAAAATAATTTTAGAAAAAACATTTTCACAAAAAAAACATTTCAGAGTAAAAACACTATTAAATCAATTATTTTTTTATAAATTTTCAGAAGTGTTTTTTAAAACATTGTCAAATACCTTAAAAACGTTTTAAAGTATTTTTAGAGATAGAAACACTTTTAAGAAGTATTACAAACCAACTCTAAATTAAAACAAATTAGAATCAATTTAATTACTTAGTTAAACCAACACAATTTAATATCCATTTATTTTCATTAATTTTTTGAAAAAAAAAAGTTGTCAAACTAGATTGTTAATTAAATTCAAGTAAGATATTTGGTGGATAATAAAAATATTTTAAATAGACATTCAAAAGTGAACAATAGAGAGAAAAATGGATTAGGATGGGCTTTAATTGTAAAAATAAAATAAAATAAAAAAGATAATTTATTATGATTCCATTTAAACCAACTAAAAAATTAATTTTCTTTGCCCAAAAAAATTTAAATCAGTTGGATTGGGTTCAATTCTTTGGAGTTTAATTGGGAAACTTATGTTTTGAGCAGTTGATCCCAAAATAATAGAGATTTTAAACTCTAATTGTTCTAATTTCAAGAAACGTATATTAATGTGAAAAATTATTAGATCTTATGCACTTTGTGTTGAATGGGCTTTTTATATCCAATATGCCTTTCCCTATCATCCAGATTAGTTTCCACGTCTGAAAAGGCAAGGGAAAAAAAAAAAAAAAAAACTATCTCCTACATGACACCCTACCAGAACAAAAAAGCAAATAAAACAAAAATTGTTTATTTTCTTCATCTCCCGTGGACACTAAACCTTGAAACTAAACCCTAATCTTCCTTGTTTGCCTCTCATTTTGGAAAACCAAAACACCCTAACCTTTTTTATCTTCCTCTCATCTAGGAAAACAAAAAAACCCTAACCTTTTCCTCTCATTACAAAACCTCTCTGCCTCATTTTCCTTTGATTCCGAAAACCCAAAAAGCCCTAACCTATTGCTCTCATTTGGAAAAATGAAAATCTAGTGTTGGCGACGACTCCTACCTCACCCTATGAAAATCCAAAACCTAAGGTAAACACTCTTTCTCTTTCTCTTGGGTTCTCTGTTTCTTTAGAAAATAATAGTCAAAATTTTCTTAAATTAAAGGATTTTGTTTTTCCTATTTTGTGGTTTTTTTTTCCATTACTATGGTTGAGATATTTTTTTATTAAAGGATTTCGTTTGATCAAATTTTGTAATATTGTGTAGTTTGGAAAAGATAGTATGACTATTTTACTAAAAACTATTTATTGTTTAAATAAAAAATTAATTTTATTTTCAATAAGAATTTTATTAAATTTAATTAATATTATTTATCGAAATATGTTTAAATTTTAATTAATATTATATAAATTTAATTTACAATGTTTTTACAATTAATTTGATCATAATATAAAAAAATAAATAAATTACTTTAATATAACCTAATATAAAAAAGAAAAGATTATATTAATGGTTTAGAATCTTGTCTTTGCCTTCTCATCATTTGGAAATAAATATAGACAGCTTTGACTGACTTTTACAAGTGAATACTATGTCCAAATCAATGCTTCAAACTCTGGATTATTCTATTGATAATACTACTATTGTATGTAGGCCATTTCATACATGTTCTTGATGGTGCTACTCAGTGCAATAAATCCTGGGTGTGTCTGTATTTCCACCTTAATGGGCTGGAACCAACAATTTTCCCTTTCTTCTCTGTTATCCCTGAAAGAAGTTTGAAGCATTTCATCATTTGGTCCACTGTAACTTCATTTCCACATATGTTTGGTTTATGCTGATGCTAATGTTTCTGATATTTGTGATTGCTGCCCTTGGAAGCTGTGCCACCTACCTGACAAAGAAGCGGAGTAACAGTACGTAGTAGAACTCGGAGCTTTGATGTCGGCTGTCTGAATTTGCCCTTTTGTTCAAGCTATGGATATGCACTTCTGGTGGCAGTGGCATTTTACTTCTTACTTCAGTATCTGGGTTCAAATGCTAGTCTTGTACGCTGCTGGTGCCTGTGGGGATATTCTGCCTTCATTTTAATTCTCAGCTCTGTAGGCATCCAACATTTTGGCTGTCTCTTTGTTTTATCTTTTGTTTTTCCCATGAAGTAGCTCAAGTCAAAAATATGAAAAGAGAGAGGAGAAAACATGCACACACACAGTGAAACAAGGACATCCTTGAACCCCATTACATACTGAACATGAAAAGACAATCCTGCTTGAATTCAGAAGAAACATAAGGAGCTATAGAACTAAACAAATACTTCCACTACAGAACTTGGAACTTAATCAAGTACTTAAGCTGATTACGAAACTGTTGTAGGCATACAATTTAAACAAGTAACTACACCAGAACTTAGAACTTTCCAACTTGTAATCAATCTCCATAGATGGTATTAATAACCTTTATTCATACACTGAAAATTATTTTTCAGCATTTTTTTGAAAAAAAAATAATATTAGCTTGAAAATCTTTGTGCAATAACTAAAACAAAGTATGTAAAAAAAAGGTACACTTAGTACATTTCCACCAATTGAAGTTGCACAAAATGTTGCGGCTTTGAGACCCAAAAATGAGAAAGTATGACCATTTGAATACAATTAGATAATGACTTTAATCAATAGGAAAATCTTACCAGCATGTTCATCATTGAAGTGAAAGAAAGATTAAGGTGGTGTTTCTTTTTTTACTTAATTCTAAATAGAACCTTAATGCTTAATAGTGTTAAATATTAGGTTATTTGTTTTTTTAGTATTTTATTTCTATCAAGTATTAAAAAGTAAAGAAAAATCAATATGTTTTTTTTCTATTTAGAAAAAGCTACATATTTTGGCTTTTTTTATTTAGTAAAAAGTTTATAATAAGTCATGAAAAAGTAAAAAAACAAACAACCTAAATTCTGAAAACAAATTGCTTTAAGTAAAAAGCCAAAAAAAAACAAACACCACCTTAGCCTTTTGGACTGTGGAATGTAGATATGCATTATTTGTTGTTGAAAACAAAATAATTTTTGAGACGACTTCATACCAACAATAGAGATTAGATACCTTAGTTGTCAGTCTCAATCCCTATACAAACTGTAACTTGGGTTGCTGTAGTTGCAATTTCCACCATCTGAGAGGAAAAAATTCCATGATATCTTCAACTTCTTCATCTTCCGTGTAAGACTGTGAAGACACCAACTTACAGAAGTATAGATAAGAATGAGCAGTTTGATCATTTATTTTAGAAACAAATACCTTTCAAAGAAAGTACAAAGAGAAATTACCATTTCTTGACACATGAGATATGAACTACCCATGTACAAGGTCTCCTTAATGGCCCTTCAAGAATGATAGACCTTTTTTGTTCATATATATAATTAATATGATCTGAAAGGAATCAGATGAGTCATAATGTGTTTACATGGTTGCATGCAAGTGCTACTTGAACTTAATTACAGAACAGGAATAAATGCATTAGATACAACCATTTCTTTAGGAAAGCAATTGTGGTGGGGTTCTATGACACCTCCATTCATGATTATGTAACCCTGTTCCATGCTTCCGCCAGAGAGAGAGCCAACTTATCTATTTGGAAACTTTTATTTGCATACATTACAAAATTGAGATTTTCTATTGAAGTGAATGACAAAGAGGCAATCATCTGCTGCAGCTTTAGAATGGTTATGCATGCACAATGTACCTGTTGGAGATTTAAGAGGTTTCTTACTGACATTTCCATTGCCATCTCAAGATTACAATGCCTTATAATAACATTCTTTTTGTTTTCCGAAACATTGCATAACAGTATCATCATACTCAAAAGAAATGGTCTAATTTCCTGAATCAAATGATAGAATCATACAATCAAATTGATCTTTCAAAGACTTGAAGTACTTTAAGAGAGAGCCATTATTTTGTGGGTCAAGATGGATCTATGAATCATAAGGTTCACTTGAAAACCTTCTAAAAATTCTGAGCCATATATGAGAACTACATTCACTCTCACTCAAAATTATGGTTAATGGTAATATTATGCATAATCCAGAATGGTGATCTCTGGGACATGCATATAAGTGGTCATGTTAAGTGTTGCTTAAAATAAAATATTACTAGATATAAAGAAATTGAATTACTGTTCTTTGTTCATTAAGACCTAGAGAGGTACATGGAAAAATACCAAACTTGTAGGTTCCTGATTAAAATCAATATGACATGTAGGGAGATAGGCAAAGTCATATATATCATATATAACCTGTTGAAAGAGAGAGAGAAAAAACCTTAATTCTCATTCATATTCATAACTTCTTACAATAGAGAAATATATATACAAGGTTAGGTTAAACTAACTACCATATATGTGACCAATATTAAGAAAGGAAAGAAAGATTGTACATTATAAATACATTATATTCAATATACTCCCCCTCAAGCTGGAGCATATATGTCATATGCACCAAGCTTGTTACAAATGTATTTAATCCTAGGACCTCTGAGAGATTTAGTGAAGATGTCTGCTAGTTGATCATTTAAATTAACAAAACTTGTAGCAACACACCCTGATGCGATCTTCTCTCTAATGAAGTGACAGTAAACTTCAATATGTTTGGTCCTTTCATGAAAGATTGGATTGGATGCAATATGTAATGCGGCCTGATTGTCACAAACTAGCTTTATCTGTTCATCTTTTCCAAATCTCAATCCCTAAAGGAGTTGCCTTAACCATATGAGTTCACATATTGCCAAAGCCATAGCTTTATGCTCAGCTTCGGCACTTGATCTGGCCACTACATCTTGTTTCTTACTCTTCCAGGATATTAAGTTATCTCCAATAAAAACACAATACCCTGAGGTGGAATGCTTATCTGAGGGTGAACCAGCCCAGTTTGCATTTGTGTAACCAACAATTTGGGTATGACCCCTATCTTCATACAACATACCTTGGCCTGGTGTTCCTTTAATATATCAAAGAATGCGGATCACAACATCCCAATGGTTGTCACATGGTGACTGTAGAAATTGACTAACCACACTCACATGAAAAGAGATGTCTGGCAGAGTGATGGTGAGGTAGTTCACTTTGCCTACAAGTCGTTGATATCTCCCAGGATCTCTTAGAGGCTCCCCCGATCCTGGTACAAGTTTGACATTTGGATCCATAGGAGTGTAACCAGGTTTACATTTTAACATACCTGTTTCTTCCAAGATGTCTAAGGCATACTTCCTTTGTGACATAACCACACCTAAACTGGATTGAGCTATTTCAAGTCCTAGAAAGTACTTGAGTTTGCCCAAGTCTTTGGTTTGAAAGTGGTTGAAAATGTGTTGCTTTAGTCTTTGGATACCCTCCTGATCACTGCCTGTAATGACAATGTCATCCACATAAACTACCAAATAGATGCACTGGCTCGAAGAGTTATGATGATAGAAAACTGAATGATCTATTTCACTCAGAAGCATTCCAAACTCTTGAACAACTGAACTAAAACGCCCAAACCATGCCCGAGGAGACTGTTTCAAGCCATATAGAGAGCGGTGTAACTTGCACATTAAACCAGATTCCCCCTGAGCAACAAAACCAGGTGGTTACTCCATATACACTTCTTCGAGAAGTTCACCATAAAGGAAAACATTCTTAATATCTAACTGATAAAGAGGCCAATGACACATAGCTGTCATGGAAAGAAATAAGCGAACATAAGCAATCTTGGCAACAGGAGAGAAGGTGTCACCATAGTCACAATCATAAATCTGAGTATAACCTTTAGCAACCAAGCGGGCCTTAAGGCGATCAACCTGACTATCAGGACCAACTTTAACAGTGTAAACCCAATGACATCCAACTGTAGATTTGCCAGGAGGTAAAGAAACAAGATCTCATGTGCCGTTGGAGTGTAGAGCAGCCATTTCATCAACCATTGCCTGGTGCCACCCAAGATGAGAAAATGTCTCACTAGTGCTCTTAGGAAGAGAAACAGAGGATAAAGTACAGACAAAGGCAGAATAGGATGAAGATAATCGATGCTAGCTCAAAAAACTATAAATACGATGAGGATTACAAGTAGATCGATTACCTTTCCGAAGAGCAATAGGCAAATGGTCAGTAGATGACTGGACCGGGGTAGGAGAAATCGGTGGGATAGGAGGTGAGTCATCAGGTACCTTAGCTAAAGAGAGAGAAGGAGCAACAACACGATATTGATGATGATAAACTTGAAGAGGACGAGAGAGCGCATCTGAAGGGGGGGGGGGGGGGGGGGGGGGAGGGTATATAGGAAAGAGGCAATACTTCAGAAATGGGAAGAGATTCAGAGGATGAAAAGAATGGAGAGTCCTCAAAGAAGGTGACATCAACGGAGAAAAAATAACGATGAGTGTCAGGGGAATAACAATGATAACCCTTTTGAAGTCGAGAATATCCCAAGAAGATGCATTTCGTAGCCTTGGCGGAGAGCTTGTCTTGTCCAGGTGAAAGAGTATGAACAAAACAAGTACAACCAAAGACACGAGGAGGAAGGAAATAAAGAGGCTGGGTAGGAAAAATGAGGGAATGAGGGATTTGGTCATGTAATATAGATGAGGACAAGTGATTAATCAAGTAACAGGCTATAAGAACAATTGCGGAGATATCTGGAAACAATATTTTTTATTATTTCTTCATTCGAAGTGGACTCTTATTCTATTTATGTATTCTTTCTAGATTCAAGGACTAACTGTTGAATCGCAAATAAAAAACAGAGAATAGATTCATAGGCTCGATACCTTGTAATAGAACTCATGCTTGATAGAACTATCCCCCAAAAAACGAAAAGGAACATGACTATGGAAAAGGAGGGTACAAGCTGTCTTAACAAGATGTCGATTTTTACGTTCAACAACCCCATTTTGTTGAGGAGTATGAGCACAAGATGACTGATGGAGGATCCCATGTTGGGACATAAAAGAAGTAAAGGTTGTAGAAAAGATTCCCGAGCATTGTCACTGTGTAACACTCAAATAGAAACATTGAATTATGTTTGGATTTCAGCATAAAATTTTTGGAAAATAGAGAATAACTTAGCTTGATTTTTCATAAAAAATAACCAAGTACATTTTGAATAGTCATCAATGAAAGTGACAAAATACTGAAATCCTAAAGTAGACGCGATCCGACACGGACCCCAAACATCAGTGTGGACAAGTTCAAAATGAGACTTTGTCCGATTATTCAAATGCTTTGGGAACGAGACACGAGTATGTTTCCCAAACTGACACGACTCACACGCAAGTGATGACAAAGTGGAAAAACGAGGAACCATCGTCTGGAACTTGGAGAGACTAGGATGACCTAGACGACTATGAATGAGAAGAGGAACATTAGTGGAAATGCAAGCTGCAGGAGATGAAGGTGATGTGAGGTGATAAAGGCCTTGAGACTCACGTCCTATGCCAATCGTTTTCCTTATACTCCGGTCCTACAAGATCATAGATTTATTAGAAAAAGTGATAGAACAATTAAGAGTGCGAGTTATTTTGCTGATGGAAATAAGATTAAAATGACACTCAGGGGCATAAAGGACATAATGGAAAGGTAGGGAAGGGAGAAGACGAGTCAAACCAATACCTTTAGCCATAGTTTGGGAACCAGTAGCTAAAGTAACAGTAGGTAAGGCAGAGGTAGTAGTAATAGAGGAGAAAATATGTTTATTACCAGAGATATGATCAGATGCTCCAGAATCTAGAATCCATGGGCTAAGAGAAGGAGACTGAGTAAAGCAGATAGAGACATTACCGGTCTGGGCAACAGAAGCAACAGAAGCTGATGTGGCTGCCTGATATCAGAGATAGGCATCATAATCACTACCAGTAAGGGTGATACTCTGAGATGTGGAGCTCGTAGCGGAGTCAGGTTGAGATAGTAGATGATCAGATGACTGAGCAATGTGGGCAGTGCGAGAAGGCCATCCATGTAACTGATAGCAACGATCTCAAGTGTGACCAAGCTTATTACAATAGGTGCACTGAGGACATTATCCTTGACCCTGATTTCCACTACGTCATCCTCAAGTGTTAGTATGAAAGGCTAACACAGATGAATCTAAAGAACCATTAGTCAACAAAGTCTGAGTAGAGGAGAGGCGTAAGAGGAGCGAACACATCATCCAATGATGGTACTGATGGACTAGCAAGAATCTGATTTCGGACAGACTCAAGATCTGGACAGAGGCCAATAAGGGTTAACACCATAAAGAACTTGTCAGTCTGTATTTGTTGAGCTTCAGCACCATTAGTGAAGGGCATCAAAGTTAAGAACTCCTCCTTAAGAGACGCAATCCGGCCAATATAAGTAGACATATCCATGTCTTGCTGTCTCACATGAACAATATTATAAACCACCTTATAAAATCGTTTCCTTTAACCTGAGTCCAAAATTTAAAGTCGGTTTTGTAGGCACGAAGATGATGTAAAATTTTGGGATCAACAGATTGCCATAATACGCTGCATAATTATGCATCAATTTTCTTCCATTGCACTTTGTCAACATCAGGTATAACATCCTTAGGTGTAGCAAGATGATCCTCATAACCTTGTCCCATAAACCAGAGTTCCACGGACGCTGACCAGGAGAGATAATTCTCACTACCAATCAATTTTTCCGATGTGATAGTAGGAGATCCAGAGAGGACGGATGTAAAAATAGGATTTTTAGTCACCATATCCACTTCACCTGAGATTGAATCACGTTTGGATCGAAGAAAGCCCTAAAGGGAGGTCGGATCACAGCTGTGGAAGAAGAACCTGGTATGTCGGGACCCAAACAAATGAGAAAAGTGACTGGAGATGAAGAAGAGGCCTTTCCAAAGCACACATAGGTCTCGGCCAAGGAAGGGAGCTGCCATCGGAAGCCGGAGGAGGCTAAAAGAAGACCCATGACGTTTGGACAAGCAGGGTTTGGAGAAGACTAATGGAGGCTTAGAAGTGCAAGACGGCGCTGGACTAGCCTGTTGGTAGAAGCTCGGCACCAGAAAGTGGGTCACGCGCCCTCACGAGCCGGCATGTGGGATTCAGGCCGTCGAAGAAAAACGGCACGTGAGAGGTGCGTGGATCGATTTTTGGCTCCAGTGCCTTGAGAAAAGTTGCAGATCTCCTCTTTGTGTCTTGATGATGTGGTCGGTGTCTGAAAATATCGTCGAAAAAAAAGTCTTCGAAAAATATCGTCGGAAAAATGTTGACGGTGATGAGGGTTTTCTGACCACGATATGGCTGATCGGAAAACTTTGGGAGATGGAAAAGGTGACTGGAATGAAACACGGTCACTGGACGGATTCCCGGAATTAATTACACAGGTAAATCATAAAAAATAAAGTTTTCTCCCTTGGCTCTGATACAATGTTGAAAAAGAGAGAGAGAGAGAAAACCTTAATTCTCATTCATATTCATAACTTTTTACAATAGAGAAATATATATACAAGGTTAGCTTGAACTAACTACCATATATGTGACCTATATTAAGAAAGGAAAGAAATATTGTACACTATAAATACATTATATTCAACATAACCTATAATTCAACTGAGAGCACTTGATATCACCAGTGAGAAGATAGTTAAAGAATTTTTATTTATTTATTTATTTTTATTATTATTATTATTATTATTATTTTGGTGAGAGTACTTAATATCACCAAAGAAAATTTTAGCATAAAAAAATATTATAATAATAAGATACTTACATTTTTCTTTGAATTAGACATTGATTTGTATCTCAATGCAATCAAAGTATAGATACATTATGAAGATGGTAGCTTGCTGAGTTGGTAAATTGGATTGTCCATCTACCATTGGCCACAATAAGACATTTTAATTTTAATCCGTCGATGACTTGTCAACTTCTGATCATCAGTGCCCAACTCAACACTAATGTTTACAATAGCCAACCTCTGAATTGAGAGTAGACAAACTGTCCAACATGGAATAGATCTCTCTAACCTGAGGATGGGATTTATCTCTAACAAAGAACTTGTGAACATTCCCCTTGAGTTCAATCTGACTGCAACCTGGAATTTTCTTTAGATCCTTTTGTTTCATCATCATCCTAATTCGGTGAACATCATTCCACATGCCAAAACCAGCATATATGTTAGACAGGAGCACATAAAAACTTAGATTATAAGAATCCACACTAATTTAAATGCTTAGTTACTGGTTCTCCAATTGTGAAGTTTTCATGATTCCTACAAGCACTAAGCAAAGTCCTCCAAACCACATCATTTGGCTCAATGGACATTTTTTCTACAAATTTCTTAGTTTCTTCCACATGGCCTGCTTGGCCTAGGATGTCAACCATGCATACATAATGTTGGAGTTTTGGCTCCACTTTGTGAACTCTTTTCATAAGCTCAAAACACATTAGACCTTCCTTCACCAAGCCAACATGGTTACAAGCATTTAACACTCCAATGAATGTGATATCATTTGGTTTTACAAAAAGTTTCTCCATCTCCATGAACAATTCAAAAGCCACTTCGCCCAAGCCATGAATAGCCAAACCACTAAGTATAGCATTCCAATGATTAATACTTTTATTATCTATATCCTCAAATACTGACAGAGCATTGTCAATGCTACCACACTTGGCATACATGTCTATGAGGGCAACGCCAAGTTTTTCACTCAAAGAAAATCCATTGTCTTCTATATAGCAATGTAGTGCTACCCCTTCATCAAAGTGTCCTAATTGGGCAATTGCAGAAAGAGTGATCAACAAAGTGGCATTATCAAGAAATAACTCCTTCTTGCTTAGCATATCATGAAATTTTTTTAATGATTCCATAAGATACCCATTTTGAACATATCCAGCCATCATTGTATTGCAAGAAATCACATCCATCTCTAGCATTTCAACAAACAAACCTCTAGCAATATCAATTTCACCTAATTTTGCATACCCATTTACCATATTGGCTCAACTAACCACACTCTTTTTGGCATCCGATTAAACAAGTGGTGATCATTTTCCATTTTCCCACACTTGACATACCTATCAATCATAGAGTTCCAAGAAATCAAATATCTCATAGGCATTTCCTCAAACAACTCCCAAGCAACCCTAAGCCTTTCTTCCGATCGTGCATACTCACTGATCATTGAATTCCAAGAAATCAAAATTTTTTGTTCCATTGGCATAACATCAAACAACTCCCGTGTTGATTTCACCATCCCATGCTTCACATACCTATCAATCATCGAATTAAAAGATACTGAGTCTCTCTTCATCATTCTATCAAACGGCTCGCGGACAATTCCAAGACATCCACATCGCAAATACAAACACATCAAACAATTCTGTAGAAACACATCCGACCCAATTTCCATCTTCCCCAACAACCCATGAATTTGAATTCCTTCTTTAATCAAGCCCAAGCGCGAACACGCCTTAAGCACAAGTGAAAACGAGAACTTATCTACAGAAACCCCACTTTCAAGCATTAGATTAAATATAACAAAAACCTCTCTTGGGTCTTCCCTATGTGAGAAAGATTTGATTATCGCATTCCAAAGAAAAGAGTTGTCTTGCTTTCGATATTTTCGGCCGAAATGCCGTGACATGAAGAGGCAGCTAGCAAATTCAACAAGGGGCTTGTGGGAAGAAGATGAGAAATTTAGAAATTGGGAATTTCCTGAGACGGGTTAGGGAAAAATGACCAGAAGTGAGAGAGAGATTCCTTACTTTTGGTTCTCAGGTCGGGTTTTTTTTATGTTTCAGCTTTGAGAATGAGTTCAAGTTTCAAATTGTTCTACTGACATGAGGAGAATTTGCTGATGACATGGAGAAATTTAGGGGCAATTTGGGAGGAGGAAAAGTAAACAGGACATAGTGCATGTTTTGGATACTATTTTACCTATTAATAGTTGGATCTCATATTTTATATATTTGGGTTTTCAAAACCATATATTTTCCACATCATTAGCCCAAAACCTAACTTTCCCTTATTTTTTTTCATCCCACTTATATCAAGTCCACTGTTTCAAAGAAAATAAATGTACAAATAATTAGAGTTGCTTTTCACGATGTTTATATTCCAACCGTTTTTCTTTGTAATAGTCTATCAAGTGCTTCACAAAAAAAAAAAAAAAAAAAAAAATACTAAATGCAATTTTTCATTATTTTTAAGGTTTTTAAAAATGTTTTTTTTAATCTTATCAAACACCTAATCATTTTTTATAACCATTTTTTAGATTAAAAATATTTTTTACAATCATTGTCAAACTGTTCTTTGTGTTTGACAATGTTTTTATTCAAAGGGTTTTTAATGAAAGTTTTTTTTATTTTTTTATTTTTAAGTATTTGTAACATAATCACCTCTCAAATAAACATTATAAGTGATTTTTCATTTTTTTTAAGTATTTCTTAAATTTTGTTAAAAACTTTTTAGTGTTTTATAACATTTCTAATACTTGAAAATTTTTATCTTTCAAGAGTTAGAAGGGTTAAAAATGTTTCCTACAATCACTGCCAAACAGGATTTTAGAGTGCATTTGACAGTGATTGTATGAACTATTTCTAACATTTTTAATTCTTGAATGATGAAAAATTTAAAGTGTTATAAATGCTAGAAACAATTCTTTAAATCACCATCGAACGCATTCTTAGTCTGTTTGATAGAGATTTTAGGAAGTCTTTTTTAGTTTAAAAAGTGTTTTTGAAAGAAAAAAAAAAATAGGTGTTTGGCAAAATTTAGAAAACACCTTAATTTTTTTTTTAAAAAAAAAACACTTTGAGTAGAAATATTGTTAAACACACTCTTAATTTGAAAAAAAAAACTTTTTACGTTAAAAATACTTTATAAAATCACCATTAAATAGACTCCAATATACAAAATAACATAACTTAACAACAATAGTCAATAATATATAAATAGAATCGGTTTATATGAAATTTGAAATCAAATACTTATAACTTGATTTCAATTTCCGGTTAGTTTGATTTCTACCCAATCGAGAATTGAATTACCTTGATCGATTTTAATAAAATCGGAATTAAATATAACGATTTATTATTTATCGATCCAAATTACTCAAATTTAACATTGTTTGGATATGGTTTAGTTTGGTTCCATTCATTCAATTTGGACAAAAATTGAGTTCATATTTATTTTACTTTTATATTTATCATGAAAGTCAATTGGTCAATATTTAAAAAATAATCTATAAGTGGGTTAGTGGGTTATAAACCATTGGAAGGTCATTGACCACTCAAGTGGCATTGTCATAGTGGGTTGATTCGATTTCCATCCAACTAAAATATTGACTACATTGAAATCCTACCAAAATTTCATGTCATTTTCCTTTGAACCAAATAGCTCCAACAATCCTCTATCACCATTCAACCACCATCCACCGTTATAAACATGATTTCCCCTATCCTTTTTTGTCGTATTTTATTTTTTGCCAAACAAAATTTGATTAGTTTTGCCAACTCCAAAGTTGATTTTTTTTTAAGCATCAAATCATTTGTTAAAACTATGTTTGGTTCTTGGAAAAATTGAAAAAAAAAATGTGAGGGTATAAAATAAAAAAGAAAAGTGAAAATAAAGAAAAAAACGAAGAAAAATATAAAATAAATTTGATATCACTAAATTATTTTTATATATTAATTCAAATTTATTTTACTTATTTTAATTTTTAGGTATAAAAATAAAATATTAAAAATGTATGATTTTTTTTTTTAACTAATTTTAAATATATTTGTTATTATTTTTTAACTAATTTTATTTGAGTTCCCTTCTTAATTCTCAAATTTACAATATTTTTATCAATGTTTTTATTTATTTGAATAATTATTTTTAATTGCCAAAAATATGTAATTTTTTATTGATTACATTCTCTTCCTCTCATTTGAGGTTGATGTGTCATGCCTTAGAATTTTGGTTGAAGAAATCATTGTCATGGAGCAACTTTAATTTTATCATGTGTGTCACGCATTATATGTTTTTTTTTTTTTTTCATGTATGGTTGGTTTTGACTTGACAAGAATTGACACATCATCTTATGACTTGCAAATTAATATTGGTAATTATACTTGAGTACTAAGTGAGAAAAGTCACTTATAGATTAATGTAACTAATTAATATTATTCTCTATCATTGAGTATGAGTCCAATATTAATAAGTTGCATTAACTTATCATTCCATCATGTTTTGTTTGTCAAACAAAAATCTAAAAATTTTGTTTATTGAAAATATACCTTGATTTACAGAGAGTTGATGATTACATATCGTTGACAGCAGAGGGATGACTCTAACTCAAAGAAGAAAATTACAAGAGAAAATTTTTTCACTCACTAATTTTTCTAACTCTTTTCAGGCTCTTGAACCCTTGCGGAACTCTCTCGCTCTTGCTTAACTCTGCCTCAGGAAGAAGCCTTGGAGCTCTATTTATAGCAGAGGCTCTGGACTTCAGGAAGGCATTGTGCCTTTGATTTCTTCCACGTGTATGGAGATTGCAGAAGGTAAATTTCTTTTCTTTCTCTTCATTTCATCACATGGCTAATGAGTCATATGAGTCCAATATTAATAAGTTGCATTAACTTATCATTCCATCATGTTTTATTTGTCAAACAATAATCATCCTCTAGGCCTCATATTTTACATATGTAACAAACAAGTGGCCCTCAACATAGTGACATGTTACCCACATTGGAAAATATAAAAAATCATTCAAGCAAAGAGCTTGTAGCATAAGCTTGACAAAATAAAGTACTAAGATTATTATATTAAATTGATGGTTAGTAGATTAATTATAGCTTTTGGATTTAATTTTTCAATTGTATGATCTTTAAATGAGTCCTATATGGACAATGGTTTCAACCCAACATGAATAGTTCTAGTCATTGATTTGGACCATCTACATTGATTCATTGCATCAATTCAAAATTCACAAATTTAAATATTTAATGTCTTATCATATTTATCATGATGGTATGTTGAGATGTTGAATGCATTGTTGAAATGTCAAAATCATATGATTTAAGAAGATGGTAGTTGCATGAACATGAGGACCACTTCATGATCACCTTGTCATTTTGTTGAGATAATTTGGAAAAAAAGGAAATTAAACTTGATATATTAAATTGATTTTCACTTCACTACTTTGGACCAAGAATTCTATTAATAAACTCACTTTTGCCTTTAATGGAGGTACAAGGAAAAACCATTTTGAGTGTTTGGTGTATTATAGTTTTAGGTGCTATGATTTTCAAGATTGATATTTAAGTATTTGTAAATTAGGTTATGTTAGGCAAGTGTTTTTGAAGACGGTTTTTAAAAATGGTTTTTGAAAATTGTTTTATGATGTTTTGTATGATAAAAATTTATTTAAAAAATTGAAATGTTCTTAACATGTTTTTTTATATTTTTAAATATGTTTTTTTTTAATTTTATTTGTAGTTTTTTATTTTTAATTATCCTCTATATTTTAATAATTATTCTTAAAATAACATTTAGAAAAAAAACTAAAAACAATCAAAAAATGATACATCTTTTAGTTCTTTTTTAAAGACTATTTAAAAAAATAATTATAAAATACAAAGAATGATTAAAAATAAAGAATTATGGATAAAAATTATTTTCAAAAAATATTTTGAAACATTTTAAATTCCTAAATATACCTTTATTTTATAAAACATTATAAAAAATTTTCAAAAAATTGTTTTCAACTTTTTTTTTAAAATTATTTTTGAACAAAACATTATTTATGATTTTTAAGAAACATGTTTTGTATTTTCTTACTGTTAATATGTTTTTTTTTTTTTTTTTTTCTGTAAACAAAATTGATTTTTAGAATAGTTAACGGACGTATCACTGGATTCTTAAATATTAGAAGTATGTATGATATGATAGTCAATGAAATTTTCATTTTTTAAAATTTAATATAAAAATAAATTTAAAATTAAAAAAATTAATATATTATTCAAAAACAATTTTAAAATGTTAATTTTCATTTCAAATTTTTTAAAAAGCAATAGTTTCATTTTGTAAATAAATACTTTGATTATAATAGTTTCGTTTAATATTTTATCTGAAAAAACATAAGTTTTTCCATTGGAAAATTATTAAACTTAAATAACGTATCTTTGGGATAGTGATTTTTGCGATAATATTTCTTAAAATCACTTTTTTGAAAAATTAAATTATATTTAAATATAATTAAAAAATATTTTTGAAAATATTTTTACTAATGAATATATTATAATAATGATTTTTTTTTAGAAAAAAGCTTCTATAAGGTAAAATTAATTTAATTTTAAAATTTTTATTCAATGTATAATTTTTCCTTAAAAGGAAGCCAAGCATGTGAGTGGGGTCCACATTATATATATTCATTTGGAACATATTAAAACATACCCTTGAACACAGACATTCTCTAGGGCGCAACCACGTGCCCCCATTTGCCCCACACATACCTTTCTATCCTATCCTTTTCTTTTCTTTTTTTTTTTTTTTTTCTTTTTCTTTTTTTCTTTCTTTTTCAAGGATAAGTTTAATTCCATAATCCAAGGCCCAAAGGGAAAAGGGTAAAATTTTAATGGCTTCTTAGAAATTAATTTAAGGCTTTTTTTTTAAAACTAAAAATTAAAACCGAAGTCAAAGTCGTAATTTTTAAAGGATAATATGTACCAATATTATTAATTTTTTTTTATCAAAAATAAAAACACTTCTTGAATAAGTCGAAACAAAAACTCTATTAAAAGCAATATTTTCCTAATTTTTACATTTTTTTTTAAAGTTAAGTTATTTAAATAAAATTAACCAACCCGAAATATAAATTCTTATTAAGATTAAACAATGGTTTTTGGTCTTTTCAAAAATCAAACCAAACATAACCTAAATAAAGGATTTAAGTAGAAATTATGATAATGTTACTCCTTGAAAAATTATGATTCAATTTATAAAAGATGTTGTTTCATATTTTAATGAAACCTTTTTTTTTTTTTTTCCAATTTTATCTAAAATTCAGGTATTTACAACAAAGAAAAAAAAAACATGAATTTAGTGTTCAGAAATAATAAATCTATGGAAGATGGGATAGTTTTTAATAATTTAATCATTTATTATCAAACAAATAATTTATGAAATTTCAAAATTTATACTAATTTTTTTAGACCTAAAACAACTTTCCTTTATAAATTTTATAAAAATTTCTTCAGAAACAACATTTTTTTTTTTTGCAAATTTATTGTTGAAATCTTTTTAAAATTCAAAATTAAATACAATTAAAACCTACTATTAAATTAAAGAAAATAGTTTTTAACTTTCCAAAAAAGGAATTCAAATAAAATTTAAAGTAAACCAATGTTTGGTAAACTTAATAATTAATAATTTAATTTTAAATTAAATTAAATTTAAATTTTATTAGTTAATATTTACTTTAATATTAAAATTGTGTAATGAAATTAACTTAAAACATATTTTAAATCATCAAATTAATATATTTATTCTTATAAATTATAATTAAGGTGATTAAGGTCGTCAAATAATAAAAGAGATTTCAAAGATAATTAAGATAAATAAAAATAAAAATATAAAATAAAGATGTGGACTTGAAAATAAGTTAATTTTTTTTATTTATTACTTAAAATTATTTTTTATTTTAAGTCATCAAGTTATTTTAACAGATATGATTAATTTATTTAATGACTTTAATTAAAATTTTAAATTGATTTGTAAAACACACGAGTGTAAATAAATAAAAACTTTAGAAAAATTATAATTTAATCCATTATTAATAATATAAGTGAAAAAGTTAGAATTTTGCAAAACAATAAAAATAAATTAATAATGGAATATGATATATTCCTTAATGGAAAAGGATCAATTATTTTGTTTCCTCTTTATTCTTCTTCAAACATAATCAATTTTCTCAAAATTTTCCTAGAAAAAGACTTATTATCACAATTTAATAAAATCAATTATTTTTTATAATTTTCTTCAATTTATTTATTTTTTGGCATTGGATAAATTAAAATAAACAAGTCAACAACTTTTTCTTTGTCATTAAATTCAAAATTATTATCATTATTTTTTATAAATTGTGAACAATACAATGTTTTCAGAATCGGATATTAAATTTAAAAAGTTATCAATTCATGGTTCATGGGTCAAATTGGTAGTTCGAACTGATCACATTATAAATATATATTATTATAAGAAATTAAAAAAATATATATAATTAAAAATTTTAATAATATTTCATTTTTATATTTATATATCAAATTAAATTGTAAAGATAAATATAAATGTATTAATATACTAAATTTTATTAAATAAAATAGGTATAATATTTAAATATGAAGGTGAAAAGAAAATTATAATTATATATCTATGTATTTTGTTATTTAAAAATTTTAAAAATTATTATATTAATTTCATATTTATTATTAATAATTATATATATATATATATATATATATATAGAATAAATGTAGATATAAACATTTATATTTATATATAAATTTAAATTATTTTATATTTGTTTCTTCTTGGGGAAGAAAGAAACTTTTTATATTCAACAAAACAGTGTCATTTTCATGGGATAAAAAAAATAAAAAATTAAAATGATTGAACCGTCCGGTTCGCTTGTTCGATCGAACCAGAATAATGTCGGCCAGCGGTCGGACCGGTCGAGATCGAGTCCGGAATTTAAAACCATTTACGCTCTAAATATACAGAAATTACAGTGTGATTCTTTCTCCACTTTCTCTCTCTAGAAAATTACAGTGAGATTCTCTTTCTATAAAGTTTGTAGTGAGACATATTCCTTGTCTCCTCACAAGCCCATTTCTGATACTTTGCCCTAAGGCTTCTGCATCTTCTCACTACAAAACCCTACTCATTTTCTTCAAAAATCACACCCTTCCACTCCCAATCGTATTTCTTTCTCCGCTTTTTCTCTCTCTAGAAACTGTAAAGTTTTCACCTTTCAATATCCAGAACATGAAGCCCTAATTTTCCAAGCATCCATTGCCACCTTTTCTTGAAAATCCAATCTTTGTGTGTGTGTGTGTGTGTTTTTTTTTTTATATACCTAGATTTAAGGTTTGGGGAGTGGGGAGATTTCACGCCCTGTTGCTTGGGCCTCAAGGCATGAATTGAAGTTGAATAGTTGAAGATTTGCAGGTGTTCAGAGATTAAGAAAAAGAGGAAAAAAAATGGAGAAGTATGAGCTTGTGAAGGATATAGGATCTGGGAATTTTGGTGTGGCTAGGCTTATGAGGAACAAGGAAACCAAAGAGCTTGTTGCCATGAAGTACATTGAAAGAGGTCAAAAGGTCTGCAAACCCAACATTTTTTTACTTGAATGATTCATATATGTGTGTGTGTATGGATTGTGTTGTAGTTATGTGAAATTAAAAATTGAATTCATGGGTATTAGAGCTGAATTATAACTAATGAACATATACATGTCTGTGTAGGGATAGAGTTGTAGATTTGTGAAATTGAAGATTGAATTCAAGGATATTAGAGCTGAAATATGATTGAATCAGAACATATGTGTGGATAGGGTTGTAGCTATATGAAATTGAAGATTGAATCCATGGAGTTTGAGCTGAATTCTAATGTTTTTGGGTGCAGATTGATGAGAATGTGGCCAGGGAGATCATAAATCACCGTTCCCTTCGGCATCCAAACATAATTCGATTCAAGGAGGTAGCATATGGTTGTTTGTGATTTTGGGTTTCTGAGATTGAATTTTAGTTTGCATAATCTTTTGAGACTTTTTCTAAATTAAAATAGGGAGAAGGGGCCAGTTGCTAGCTGGTGCTCAACTAGTTTGAGCACAAGACTCTTATCCCTGCACCTTTGCCTTGCTCTTGTATTCATTACGCTTTTGCACTCACTATGAATTTGGTGAATAGATAGCTCAATTTCTGAAATCTAATGTTGTTATTATGCTCAAGAAAGAGTATGCTAATCAGTTATGAATTAGACATTTAGCATCATGTATTAGGTGTTCTTTGAGGATGGTACATTGGAAGGAATGGAATTTCAGTCTTTGAAATGAGGAAGAGGGGGATGTCCTATGACTAATGTCTCTGGGAGATAGGTGTAAGAGGTATTCATGGGGGTGAAGTATGTAGGCCTCGATTTTACACTCTCTCGAGAAAGTTGATATCAAGTGTCATGATGCATCCTGTTGCCATACATGATGTTTATTTAGATACCATTTGACAGCTTAGTTTTGGCTTGAAATTATAATTTTTTATTTACAATCACAGGTGGTTTTGACTCCCACACATCTTGCTATTGTCATGGAGTACGCTGCAGGAGGGGAGCTCTTTGAGCGAATCTGCAATGCTGGGAGGTTTAGCGAAGATGAGGTTTGAAGCAGTTGTTAACTACGTGGGGACCTCCAGCTTCAAACTCCGGGTTCCCTAATCAGTGATTTTGTGCTAAAGCTTGGTTTGGTTGGGGAGAAAATGTTGGAAAAGAATTTGAATATAAAATTCTCATTAAGAACAGCTCTACTCAACAAAAGAGCCGAGAAAAGAAAAAGAATTTGTTTTCTTTCTTTTTTTATTCTTTTCCTCTGTTTTTCATCAATCATGTAGAGGCTAAAGTATTTGTTAAGTTTCCTCTATTCATGTTCCTTTTCTTCTTTATTTTCAGGCTAGGTATTTTTTTCAGCAGCTTATCTCCGGGGTCAGCTATTGCCATTCCATGGTAGAATAAGTTAAACAATGTCAAATATAATGAGTTCATAATTGATCAAGAATCTGCTTCCATTTATCAAATTAAACCTTTTTTTTTTGTTATCTTCCTGGTCTGCAGCAAATATGCCATAGGGATTTGAAGCTGGAAAATACCTTGTTGGATGGAAGCCCTGCGCCACGCCTGAAAATCTGTGACTTTGGCTACTCTAAGGTCTGCATTATAAATGTTTATTACCAATATGAAGAGATTTATTGTAATTCTAATCTGCATCCTGGAAATTTGTGGACTTGGTGTCTTCTCTTATCTGTGTAGTCATCTTTGCTGCATTCAAGACCCAAATCAACAGTTGGAACTCCAGCTTATATTGCACCAGAGGTTCTTTCTCGAAGAGAATATGATGGCAAGGTATCTCATTCTTTCTATTGAACATGTGTATAGTGTGTCCTGACTAATGGTTATGAATTGGAGTTGCTAGGTAATTGTTATTCATTATTGTTTTTTTTTCTTTTTTACCAGTGTAATTGTTATTTGTTATTGTATGAACCTATGAGTAATATTTGGTGATTGGGATCTTTATAATTGAATATGTTGATTTCTAGCTATTACTTTCTCTAACTTTAGATGCAATAGGGAACTAAGAGCATTCATACAGGTGTTATCAAACCCACATATGGTACTTTCATTATTGATACAATAAATTTTTTTAATCAAAGCAAGATGGCACTTTTATTTTGAGAATCAAGGTGTATGAGTATACTGAAAAGTTTCAACCAAAATTTTCCTGGTTATTTTATTTTATTTTTTTATTTCAGTTCTCTATGGTATAAATTGTAATCTTTTCTTCTGCTGATGTATATAAGTTTTTGCATGTGAATTGAATTTCAGAATTTTCTATATTTAGTTCATATTCATTTTAACTTTAGCAAATTTTCCAACAATTTTCACAAAATTGACATGATTTAGTGGTCATCTAACCTGACCCAGTTTTCATAAGGTTATAACATGCTTTGGCATGAATTTCTCACAACTTTCCCCTCTATTTGCAATGTGGGCCTGGCCTAGAGTGGTGGTGATTTCATCAGAACTATCCTAAGCCTGTGACAATGATGCTGCCTAACCAAGTTTATATTCTTTGATTATTCTACTAAAATCATTCAAAACCAACCCATGTCTTTTGTCTTGTTCCTCCTGGTCACAGAACAACAGCAGACTCAGGAGCCATGTCTTGACTGTTTATGACTTTTGATGATCTTTCTTGATTTTGGCTTGCTTTTTTTAGTTGGCAGATGTGTGGTCCTGTGGAGTAACTCTTTATGTTATGCTGGTGGGAGCGTACCCTTTTGAGGACCAAGAAGACCCGAAGAATTTTAGGAAAACCATCAGTGTAAGTTTACCTTCTTTTCAGTTGCCTAGTTATTTTTGAGTTTCAATATTTTTTGTCATCTATAATTTCTTATAATGTTGCACTTTTACAGCGTATAATGGCTGTTCAATACAAGATTCCCGATTATGTTCACATATCTCAAGATTGTAGGCATCTCCTTGCTCGCATATTTGTGGCAAATCCATCCAGGGTATGTATTATTTCCAAATTACTGGAATTTGTTTGTAGAATTACAATCAGCTTATATCATGAAGATGTGAGAAACATAAACTAACATATCTATTGTTATTACATCAGTTATGCACCGATAAATTATAGGTTTTGAGAGACATTTTCTTTTCCTGTATTGTTCTTGTTCTAGAACAAAAGGAATACAAGTCTCATGATTGTATCTACTGATTTTATTTCTATACAGTCTGCACAAAAGCTTTTGAGAAATTGCCCACCTACGTTAGCTAAACCTGTTGTTACAAATCACAATTTTTTTGTAACCATTTTCTAATTTTATTGGTATTCAGGGTTTTGATTCTTCACCTGAAACTGGGATAATATTTTTTTTTTAAAATGTGTGTTTTTTTTTTTTTTTCTTTTGTTTGGGTATTTGCTTTTGGAAAGCATAAGTGCTGATTGTGAGAAGCAGGCAGTTGATGGATCATATACATTGGCTCTGGTGTTCATTAGAAAAGGAGATGATGTATGCAAATGATAGAATTGTCTGATCATAGTGGAAGAAGTTCTTTTAGAATATGTCCCATAGCTTTAAGGAATTTGGGGCTTGCAAACAAAGAGCATTGGTTCCATTTAATTTTTTGCTGTTTGTCTTTTTTTGGCTTACCCCTTAACCCTAAACCGTGATAGGTGCCCAGGGCAGTGTGTAATAATGGCTTAAGCTAGTGTTTAGTTAGGTTATTCTATTTTCTACCTTCTATATAGAGATTGGCCAAATTGATTCATGTGAGGATGGGTCAAATCAGAATTTACATAAAAGAGTCAAGTTAGCTGAGTCCATTTGTTGGTTCAGTTGTTTAAGTTGGGAGAAGGAAACATGTCACAATTAGCTTTGCCATCTATGCTGTAACATTCTCATTCCATTTCTGTATTGTGTAATTGTTTCAGTATTTTGAGGCATCATCTTGCTTTTGATGAATTTAAACTGAAGTAAATAGAAGTGTTAAGGATAGAGGATTGTGTAATGGCTCAGGTTAGGCTGAGTGACAATGACAAGATACTGCTGCAGCTTGAGAGTGAACCCAACAAATTTGATAAGTAGCATCTGAGGATTCTCAAAGTTAGTTGCCTCTCAGGATAGTACCAAAAAAGATGGAGCAGAAAAAGAAAGTAGGGAAGAAAAGGAGGCTAATCTCACAAGAAAAAGTAGGCACTTCATGTTTAAAACACGCAGGCCACTGAATTTTGTTGATTCTGTTTTGAAATTATCCCCAAATTAAGTTGCAGTACTGGTTGGTGGCATATCACATTTAACGTATAAAATGCATTGCAATTTTTTGACAACTACGATTATAAGATGCATGATATTTTTCCTTATTCAAGGATTGTATTCATTAATTTAGTTTTCTTTTGTTTTTCCTAAGAAAAAGCATAAAAGTAGGCAACACTCTTATCAGGACAAGGGTTAATGGACAATCTTCCCAACCAGTCTTCTCTTACGCTTAAAGGTAGATAGGGAAGTTCTATCTTGGTATTTGGGACTTTCACCTAACCTGGCTGAAATTTTTGTGGCTTGATTAGGTTCTAATTTCATGCCTAATTTTGATTCAAGTGCTAGCATCCTGGGTCACATCCCACTCAATATGTAGGATAAGCTGAGAGCTCGATTTGGGCCTTTCTATAACTTTTCATGTTCTTTGTGAGAAAGCTTTGGTCTTTCTGTTTGGTAGAAATGTTGGCTGAATGAACATAGGATATGAATTCTGAGTAAAAACAGGATATAGAACTTCGAGGCATATATCCATGTTCTGAATTACATATTTGCTCTAGTCCGAGTCTTACCACCCATTTTTTTTATCGTTCAGTGTTCTATTTTCACTATCATTCTCCTTCATCACTTTGAACTGCTTTATCAGGAAATTGCAGTTCTAAGTCATTCTTATTTTGCAGAGGGTCACTATCAAAGACATCAAGAATCACCCATGGTTTCTAAAGAACTTGCCCCGGGAACTCACAGAAGCAGCTCAAGCTCTCTATTACAGGAGAGAAAACCCTACCTTTTCCCTTCAAAGTATAGAGGACATCATGAAAATTGTGGATGAGGCCAAAACCCCTCCTCCAGTTTCCCGGTCAATTGGAGGCTTTGGCTGGGGAGGCAAAGAAGAAGAAGAAGAAGAAAAGGAAGAAGAAAAGGAAGAAGAGGTGGAGACCGAGGAAGAAGAAGAGGACGAGTATGAGAAGCAAGTCAAAGAAGCCCATGCAAGTGGAGAAGTTCATGTCAGTTAAGGATTGACTTACCCCTTTCAGTAAGTAGAGACATGAGCTTAAATTTTGAAATTTCAACAACTTTTGGGAGTGCTTTCATGTTTGTTTAAAGTGTCACTTTATAACTTAGGACATGGGGTGAATAAAATGTTTGTAAATTATTGTTTAATTGGCAAGAGGTCTGTGAATTTCAATTGTATGTGAACATTAGAGTGTTTTGCTACCGTGATCTTTGAAGTTTTAGGATTTGAAAATGGCTGTTGGGAGTGAATTGGTCTGGTTTTCCTTCTAAGGGTAGGGATTTAACCTTTATTAATAAAGGGTTTCGTGTGTTCTTTGGTCATGGTGGTATGTATGGATTTCAGCCCCTTCATAGGGGCCATATTAATAAATATCTATTAGTTACATTCTTGTTTGTTCCAGGTTGGTATCGTATATTCTCTGAGTATGTAGGCAGAAAAGTATATCGATGCTTGATGAATTCAAGTCCAGTTCATCATCGTTGTCGCAATCTTTGAAAAGTTAATATAGCTTTTCTGAGCTGTGGATGTGCCTCGTTTGGTTACGAAGAAAGTAAAAGAAGAAAGCCAGGGGAAAAGCTCTGGTTTCCCATTTTTTAGGCAACTGGTGTTAGAAGTGCCACAAAAAGGGATGTGATTCCTTCTAAAAAGTGATGGGGTTGCTGTATATTTCCTTCTATTGCGCCTTATCTTCCCTATACAATTTTCTCCCAAGCCCCAGACCCAGAAGAAAGGATTGCTTTATGACACTCGGCTTTTCTTTTTGGGTGTTGTGTTGGTTATTTTATTCATCTTTGATATTAGTCACAACTACATTCCCCATTACTTTTGATAAAGTGAATAGGAAGGCACTAGGGCAAGTTGTTAAAGGTCATTGCCTTTTTTCTCTTTCCATTTTCTAACTGCCAAACAAGGACTCATTTCTCACAGAAGTATTGTCTATATAACCACCCAGAAATTCATTATCCTTGAATTTGAATCTTAAAATTTTCACGCCATGCAATGTGGAAATTTGGGGTGATGGATGGGTTTGATTGATGGCAACGTGTATATATACCCAACCCACTGCCAGCCATGAATTGTCACATCTCCCTCACCGTCCCTCCAAAAGTGAAAAAGAGAAGAAAAAATCATGCTTTACTCAATTGGATTTCCCCCAGCCAATCAAGTAAAGAAATCAAACAAGCATGTAACGAGGTTAGATCCACTGAATCCAACTGTAATGTCAAATTAATGATACAGGAATTGAAGATGAAGACATTGTAATAGGCCTGTTTTTCTGAAGTATGATGTTGACTGGCATGCAAAAGCAAAATCAGTGCTTTATGGGCAATTGGGTGGTGACACGGCATAGTCCAAAACCCATGCCTGAAAAGCTCTGCTGGGCAAATCTGGTACTCTCCTCTACTACTGGCCAAAAACCAAAAGCCAGAAACAATGACCTTCACAGGTCGACTAGATTTTCATAATGAGAATATGGAATATGCTGGTATACTACCACATTTAAGAGTTGTGGATGAAACCCGGATTGCTTATCAGAAATATCCGATTAGGCCAAGGGGGGCCATGGTGCCTTCTTTGGCATGTCAATTTGTGCTTACGTTTCATTCAATTACAGGAAGGACAAGAACATAATAATCATGGAGGTGCAACTAAGGATGAAAACATCAGTTTTGGTAAAAATATTAGTAATTCGATTTTACGGATATATAGAGAAATGTCGGTAGATATTTTGACACAAAATAGAGGTGAGGTAAAAATTGATCGAAACTTATGGAAGTGTTGAAAAAAAACTCTAAAAAATGATTTAAGAAGTAATAATAGTCATTTCGAAGTTGTTTTGTTGAAGAAATTGAAATATGTATGATATAATTTGTTATATTTGATAATAATATTGTGTTTGACAATAATATTGTATGTGTCGATAAAAAATATGAATTTTATAAGTGTATATTCATTATTAAACTACATTAAATATTTGAATTTATTAAATGTCAATAATTTGTATGTATTACATTGTAATAGTCTTTTAGCACTAAAAAGGAGATTGATGTGGTTCAAAGAACTTGTTTGATCAAGGAATCTCATCTCATTAGAGGCAATATTGATACCAAGTCATGGAGATAAAATGATGAATGAAATTATTGTTTGAATTAATCGTCTAAAATAAAACTTATAATTTACCTTATTTCCCAATTGACCAAGGGCTTTGGTCATCGAGTTTAATTTGGTAGAAGACTTATGGACATGTTGAAGTAGCTTGGGATTACTACCAACTCCAACCTTGTATTGAAATGTTTGATTTAGGAAGTATGTTCCAACAATTAAGTAGAGTAAGTATTTTGTAATAGAAAATATTATTCAAAACTAACAACTAACGAAGATGGATAGTATACTTACTTGTTGTATGAAGTAGAAGTTTGAGTGTTTTCTCTTAATGACCTTTGATTATTTGAAACATCTAATCTTTAGCATAGATGCAAATAAGGTTCTCTTTCATCACTTGCATTAACTTGTATCTAAAGGGCATTATGAGAACAACTTTTAAATCGATGAGTTGAAGAATTGCATACAATGACTTATTTAATGAAACTACTTTTGTCAATTTGTCTTAATAAAATGGTCGAACATCAATGTCTCTACTTCTTATCCGATTTTTGTGCGACTTAGCTTTTATTTGCTTATTCATCACTCATAAACAATTTCTTCCAACCGACCTTTTTTTAGAAGATTGTTAAGAGCAATGTAATTGGTTGCAAATCTAGTAGCTTCAAGCTAAATTATGTCGTCAACACAGATCTTTCTCATCTTTGCAAGTAATCAACTATGGTTGTAAATGAAGTAAGTTATCTTTCAAGCATTGACTATCACCTTGGCAATACTGGGTCTTTTATTGATGTCTTTAAGCATTAATTCAATGTAATGTGCCACATATAGAGTCCAATACATATTATACCTTTTTATCAACAACTTCCTAGCTTTCATAAACGCTAACCCACTATTCATAACAAGTTAGACCACATTTTCTTACTCAACAACATTGATGACACTCTTCAGGAATCCATATATGTATTTGTGATTCTTGATATTGTTAGATGCATCTATAGATTTGAAGAAGATTGTGGTGTCTTTTGAATAAGTAATGAAATTAATTATACTTAATTTCGTCAACCTTATCCATTCATGGAACATTATTGTGCATCCATTTGTTTCCTTTTCTCTTTGTAGGTTGAAATAAACTTGCATATTCTTGTACTCCATCTCCAAGTATTTATTCTTAATTTCATACGGAGATGGAGGTTTGATATACATACCTACAATTCATATGTAATAAATAGTGAAAACATGTAACAATATTGTAAACATACTCAAAGAATATACAAATATTATAGTTACCCACTTTTTGTGCATCAACTATTTTGTTCTTGAAGTGGTGAGAGCTTACTTTATGTGATGCAATACTCTTCTAAATGAAGAATTTGCTAATTAAGCATCTTATTGTTTTTTTTTATAGAACCATCCTTTAATATATCTTTGACACTCTTTTGTCTTACTACAGAAGGTTTGTACAGTGAAAAGGTAATAATCGATGATGGATCTGAATTTTGGATACTTTGTGATTTTCACATTTGTCTTGATGCATCACTAAGACCCGAAAACTCCTTTGTTTTATGCTTTGGTTCCCACAAATGTATCTTGTTGTTGTCAATCTCATTCAATTAACTTTTGAGACTTGAACTACAACTAGATAAACATTTCACTCATTAGGGTGTGTATCAACTAAGTATATACAAAAATCATCATCATCATCCTTATCTATGACATGTCTTTAACTTCCTCCCAGTATGTCACATAATTGAGCTTGAATCTCATCAATTTTTGTAACTCTCTTTGTTTTGCTTTACTTTTTTTTTTTTTTCTCATGCAAAAACTCTTTTATCTCTTGTTTTACTTTTGGGAAGCACTTTAGAACATTTTTTGGTGTTTGAGTTCGAGTTTATATTATAAATGATATTTACATCTGAGCGATACCTCCATTTTTAATCATATAACACAATAATTATGTATAACAAACTATAATTTAACTTGAATATAAAACTAATATTAAATTTAATTGTAATTGAAAGTGAACTACGCATACACAGATACGCATGAAATTCAATAAACAATTAACTATAATTTAATTTCATTACTATATTAATTTTAAAAATACTAAAATTAAAACACTAATTTAATTTACTTAAATCTATTGAAAATGTATTAATTAGGTGATTTACATCAAGTCGCATTAAAAAAAAAAGTAGAAGTACGCATATAAATGAAATTAGATATACAATAAACTATAATTTAACATAAATATAAAACTAATATTAAATTTAATTGTAATTCACTATAATTTAATTTTAATACTAAACTAATTTTAAAATTACTAAAATTAAATCACTATTTTAATTTATTTAGATTTATTGAAAATGTATTAATTAGGAGATTTAAATAAAATAAATATTTAAACTTGGTAATATATTATTAGTAATTGAAATGAAATTCAATAGACAAATACAAGTGAGTATAATTAAAATTTAATATTAAACTATTATTAAAATTAATCCAATAATTTCAATTATTTAAATTATTTAATTTCTACTATCATAATTAACAAAACAGACTCCAGAGACTTCATAATTAGTGTCATAATAAAACAGCCATGTTTCTGATCATCTTTTATTTTGCCATTGCTGCTGCCTGTGTCAGATCTCCATGCAGCTTCTGGGTCTCAGTCAAAACACATTCCCTGTCGAACAGAGCAGATACAACTGCAACACCTTTTAAATTTGGGACGCCGATTTCCATCACGGTACGAGCATTTGAAGCATTGATGCCACCAATGGCAACCACGGGTAACTTGGAAGCTAAACAAACAGTTTTCAGACCATCCAAGCCAACAGTAATGTTGTTTGCTTTTGTATTAGTTGGATATACGCCACCACAGCCAATGTAATCGGCACCATCGATCCATGCTTTCTCGGCTTGCTCTGGTGTCTTGCATGATACCCCAATAATCTTTTCGGGCCCAAGAAGTGTGCGGACGACACGAGCAGGGATATCAGACTGGCCAACATGCACACCATCAGCGTCACAGGCAAGGGCAACATCGATTCGGTCATTTATCAATAGAGGTACTCCATGGGAGTGACAAATTTCTACACATGCTTTGGCTGCTTCCAGAAAGTCTCGTGTTTCAGCATCCTTCTCCCTTCAAAGATGAGGGGAAATTGTCAAACATTAAAAAACATATATTAGATGTAAAGAAATGATTTTCCACAGGTCTATCACACGGACAAATCAAACTAGGAATGTTCAAACATGCTCATGAACTGGAAACCTCTGGATGACCTTTGCTGTGTAAAAGCTCATGACAAAAGAAATGTGGATGGATATATCTAGAAAGGATAGAAACTTTGGCAACGGATATGGACATCAACAATTATGATAAGAGAGTTGCCTATAATGCAAAGACAAACGTTATCTCTCTTAAACCATATTCACTCTGCAGGCAAAGAGTAACTATAGTTTAGATAGATTTTCCTCTTATCTAATTAAATCCCATAACCTAGCAATTTATTTCCAGGGTGAAATTACTTCTCTGAATAGTATCTTGCAGAACCGTAATCTCCTTCCACTAAGGTAGGGGCAGTAAGCTCCAACACATACACAAAATCACAAAAACCCAAAAGAGAAAAATGAAAAAGAAAACTAGACGAGTACTATTGGAACATGTCTGAAACAGGCAAATGAACTTTCGATCACAATGTGGAACATAGATACGAGGAACAGCATGACGTAGAGAAAGGCTTCTGACAGCATGATGCGAAGAAGCCAGATTCATTTTGCTCACTTCCCAATTATTCAGACCCTTGGTGGAGTTCTAAAAATCAACTGATCTTCTTTCATTTTTTTTTTTTTTAAATACAAACTAAGTAGAGTAACCAGCAGGAGAATATAGAGGTGCACACAAGTTCTCCAAAAAGATTTTTATAGAAGTTTGTAGGTAAGATACTAAATTAAAACTAAGAATGAAAACAGTTGATTGTTTTCTAAAGACTATCAGTCATCATATCGAATATGGATATAGGTTCATAAAATGTGATGTGAGCAAACCTTATAATTTATAATTTGTTTTCACTTGCTTTTCTAAATCTGTCGTTGATAACATAAGAAATAGTATAGAATATGGATATGGAAGGCTACAGGGTGAACAAAATATGACTTCAATAAACCTTCTAAATTTATAATTCACAGTGCATAAACCTTCTAAATTTATAATTCAGAATGAATGTTATCAACAGCTACAAACCTCAGCTGAACAATGGTAGCACCACCTTCTATGGCAGCTTTAACAGCTTCTGTAATGGAACGACCCCACTTCTTATTCATCCCTGAATCTGTAACAGCATACAAGAATAGGTTGGCTGGATTGAATGCCTGCTGCCTGAAGGAATTGCGGATATTACTCTTAAGCTTCAGTAGGTGGTCAAAAGGGCCTTGAAACCCATTTCCTATAGCAATGTCTTTGCTGTAATCCAAGGCAGTTTCAATATAGTGTTTAGCTATCTGCCAAAACTCAGACCAGATAAGAATCAATAAAAATACTGATGGCCCAGTTTGAAAATAAATAACCAGCTTCAGGAACATGGTTCAGAAGAATTCTAAGCCAACCAGCACTGAGCAAATGACCAGAAAAGGTCAAATATATGTCAGACTAGTGAGCTCACAAACACAGGAGTAACTAGGACAAGACATTAGGACTTAGTCCCACCAGATTCTTAATATAGAAGCCAAGATGTGAACTTGAAGTGTCCTCCCTCTTTTTAAATCAAAGAAAAAAAGTGGTACTGCATTTCTCCTTAATAATTTTAATAGTGTTCTACATATTAATGAAGGAACATATCCATTTAACTCCTGCTGATCTCCCCAAATGCCTACTACTTCGTGAGTGAGTGCTATTAATAAATTTTAGTCAACTAGACCATTCTTTGTCTTTCGTTATTGTTTGTTTCTTTGTTGTCTTTTATCCTATGGAAAGACGGAGAACAAAGACACATAAGGAATGGATTGTCTGATTTGTGCTAGATGTTTGAATTCTTTTTGTACAGATAAATGCTTGCTTTCTTAAGTTGTTTGATTTTCAGACAACTCTTGAAAAGTTCAAGGGATTTATGTTCACCATATCACTATGTCAAACCCATGTTCATCTACCAGTTTTTTCATTCTTAATGAAGTCAGAGGCATTCTTTTAGCAGTAAACTTTAATCCCTAGGCCCACGGCCTCCAGAAACCAAGAAAGCCAACTGAAAGAAATGGAAAACCAGCAGAAGTTCAAGGCATAAATTCAAATGCTTTTCCAAAATATCATGGTGGGAATCAAGAAAATTTGCCACTATATAGAAGTCTAAATTTTTCAACAGCTCTGCCCAGGCTTATGCACACTGACAAGTTTTTAGTCTTCTGGGGTCTAATCCAGGCAGTTGTGGTAAGCAACAAGCATCAGGTTCTAACATAAAGATATCTAAATTCGTGTTGCTAGTCAAAGCATGAATATTCACTCTAAGTCCATATTCTTTTTGGTCTGCCCTTTCTGCTTGTCAACATACTCCAGGACCTTAAATTTGCTCTCTCCCACTCCTTGTCAATCCCTTCATTGCTTTATATTTAATGTGAGAAATACCTCAATTTACAGTTTCTATTTTATCCCCCTTTGGAGCAACACCTACATTTTCCTGAATGCACCCATTCCATACCCTCTCTATGTTTCATCTCATCTTAGTATATCCCCATAGCTAACTAATAGGCCTATGTTATGAACATTAACATTTTTCAGCTACCCTTATAGAGTACCTGTGGTCTTAGTTCTTAAAATCCATCAGCGATTAATTGGAAAAACATGTACAGGATCATCATTAGAACCAGCACACTGGTCCTTGGAACCTAAGTCCATTTAGATGGAAGGTTGGTCACAGGTCAGCAAGATAATTCAAGTCTGAAGCTGGTGCCTTTCATCCTTGGATAGCTCTTGGGATGGAACAATGAGTTTACAGCTTTCTTTGGGCGATTTCTGAATCTCAACCAAGGGCCAATCTGATACTGGAGGAGTCTGCCCAGTATTTGGCAAATATAAAAAACTGCAGTGATCTTGTTACACTTGCCCTTTTTTTTTTTTTCCTGATAAGTATGTTACACTTGCTTGTTACACATTGTAGTCTTGGCTTGCAGTTAGTAATTATATTTGACTTATTACATATTCGATTTTTTAGTTGGTATATTACAAAAATCTCACTCTAAAACCAAAAAAAAGACATTTGATATCAAATATTCAAATTCCACAGCAAAAGACTAAGTTCTTTGGACACCAGAAACATAAGCATACAAAAAATTACCTTGACAGCTGATAGTATTTGAGAACCCTTTGCTAGCTCAGCTGCTATACAAGAAGCCAAAGTGCAACCAGTTCCATGGGTATTCCGAGTTTTTATGCGTGATGAGCGCAGCTCATAGAAATCATCACCTAAAAGATCATTTCATGACACCAAGTAAGTGACTGGTAAAACCAACACCCAATGTGTAAACATGCACACCCCTCTAAGTATGGGATGCAGGGACACTGTTCTTGCTCAAGGATTCCAGAATAGACATTAAAGCATACCATCAAAGAAAATATCAACAGCATCCAATGAAGAAGGGAGATCACCACCTTTAACAAGTACATTTCTGAAAAGCAAATCAACAGTTTCTTTCAGCAGAACACTTTTTCCAAATTCCTCTTCAATAAATGAATAGCATTTGCATTAAGAAAGGCCTCAAGTGCACATTGAAAATACAAAGAAAAACAAGTACGTAAAAAAGCAGTACAGAACTCATGGACAAATATGTAAAGGCAAAAGGATCCAGAAATACCTCATAAAATCTAAATGTAATTTATCCTTGAAGACCAAAAAATAGTAATTCTAGAGGAAATTCCTAGTCCACTCCAAAGCTCTAGTTGGAGATTCCTAATTAATGTTCAATTGTCACGTTTTGTCATAAATAGCAGTGCAAGTAGATTAATATGGCTGAAATTCCTAGTCCACTTCAAAGCTCTAGTTGGAGAATTTGAAATGTGTAAAACCTCAATCTGAAGCATAAAATAAAAAATGCTACTGACATCTGATGGAATCCGGTGTCAAGCTTCCACTCCATTGTTATGATTCAGACCATTAAGCATTCACTCATCTGTATGGTCAAAAAATTCCTTCAAGCACAGGATATATTGTATTGTTTATATATCACGTACAGAGAAAGATGTGATATATGTTGTAATGTCAATGCGGTATATGTTGCCCTAATTTTTATAGATGAGCGAATTCAAAAATCCTTAACCCAACTATTTTGATTCAGCTATGAGAACAACATTCATGCTTTTTTGAATAATTAGATAATTCTAGGTAGGCTTTTTTTTTTTTTAAAAAAAAATATATTAATGCATGACTTGTTTTCCTGCAGTTCTGGTGATTGATTGATATAGCTCGTTTATGTAATATTTAGTTCCTTCATGATTAACACTCTCCCAATGTCAAGCCTCGTGGAGTTAAATAAACTTGTTACCTAATTTTCAAGCTTCATTTACAACATGTTTATAGATTGTTTCTAGTTGTTTTTTCATAATCCTGTTCTTATAACATTTTCAAAGGGTTGCACTAAAAGAGTTGACTGTTTCACCAATTTCCCAATCTTCTTTGCAATGTGGAACATCCAGAGACACATCCTATGATAAACATTTGAACTAGATAGCACAGGCCCTTGTTCTAACTAGGCAGAAATTTGCTACTTATGCAACAAGACTCTACTTAGCAAAACAACATGAAATGAATCCAAAAGAAACACACATCTAGTAAATTTAAGCACAAATCTAGATATGAACATTGAGGAAAGATCATGTGTTTACTCCCTGAGCTGTGAAGTAAATTTCTCTCTAACCCCCAAATTTCTCAATGTTACATTTCTAGTCAGGAAAAACACAAACCCATAAGAGGGCAATCGGACCCTTCTGAAAGTTCATAGGGGTCAAAGCACCTCAAACCTCAAAAATCAATTTGTATCTTCTATGCTTAATATGGCAGTTATTGAATGGACAATAGTTTGTTTAGACGACTTAGAAAAGAATCAAAGTGACATATTTCCCAAGAACTAACCGGGGGCCCATATCATGTATCAATTTTGCAGCAGTACACATATCAGAAACAGTCTCCAGTTGTAGACCACCAAGTAAAGCAGATGCCTCTTTCAAATTTGGGGTTACAATGTCAGCCATGGGAAGAAGTTCCTCCCTGTAATCAGAAACCATTAAAATATAATTGCATGGGACACTAGAAGGTTAAAGGACTCAAATCATCAAATTATTACTTAAATGTGCACATAGAACTGACATACCGAAATGCAGCAAGAATGGAAGGACCAGCCAGTACATCTCCACTTGTAGACACCATGACAGGATCGACCACTAAAGCTGACTTCAATTCATTGACTATGTCAACTTAAAGGCCACTGAAAGTACAACCTGAAAAACAGTCTTTTGTAATGATACTGCATACCTTGAACTGGGAACTCCTTGAGACTGTGATGAAGAACCTTGACTATGCCAATAGTAGGAAGCATGCCTGTTTTCACCTAAGAAATTTCATTACCAAAAATTAAAATTAGTATATTATTAAATAATCTTCACAAAATCGAATTTAACAAGAGCCAAAATGAAAGTACTAAAAAGAAACAAAGTAACTAATCAGTAGTGTATTAAATCCAATGTATCATTCAGCCTAAAAGCAAAAAAAACACCAAAAAAAGAACAAAACAAAACAAAAGGAACTTTCCCTGAAACATTACCCATATTTGATTTCCATGACATTAAGTAATAAATGCAATGTATTATATATGAAAACACAATCTAAGGATGAGAAGTCCTTCCAAAATACAAAGGATCTTCTCCCACATCTTCAAAAAAAAGTGATGCATCAACAAATTCATTCTAGTCTACTGGGTCCAAGTATTAGTCTTTCCACTTTATTGATTTTTTCTCTCCTCCACTAACAGTTCTGCCACTTTAAACCCTATAAATCAAAACCATGAGTTTCAGCATAGGGATGTTTTCCCAACCCCATCGCCAAGAGTTCACTTGGATGGAAACCTCCATAAAAATTTTAAAATAAAAAGGGCTTGCTGCAACCTACCCCAATTGAATGACTGGTAAAGGTAATCTAATAATCTGGTAATCTCACCATCGTAGGTAATATTTCATCCTTGAAAGAATTTTGAAGATGTCCCAAATTATGCCAACTACTGTTATAAACTGAACAGAGGGTTATTTCATCAATCATAAGTAATCTTTTATCGTTGCATGGAATTTTAAAGATGTTCCAAATTATACCTACTACTTCAGAACCAAGAATAACCTGATGATATCACCCAATAGTTGAACTGTTCATAGGCATTCCCAATGTTGAGAAAAAAATTACAGAATAACTTGCAAAATTCTGGAACTACTCCAAATAAATCCCTGATAAGAAAAAATGCTTCCTTTTTGGATAACTGGATAATTTGCATTGCTTTTCCCTGCTCAAATTAATTCTTGAACTTTTGAAACTTATTCACATTAGTTTTGCAATTAATTCTTGAATTCTGAATTATTCAAGGCAAGGATAATTGCTTAGCCTGAAATTTTTTCACCAGAACAGCCATATTTCCACAACTGGGATACATCTTGAAAACAACACCCTCCACCACAACCCCACCATGAAGAAAACTAATCTCCATATAAAAAATTCACACCATCACACTAAATTTAAGATGGTAGCATCATCAAAATTCTTTTACTTTAAGATCATTCCATGAAAACCAAGGATTACTCGAAATACTACGCCCGACCAAATTAGTTGACTGACAATAAAAATATTACCAGCTTGAATTTGATACTGGAGACACTCTAATAAGTTACACATAAGAGTGGACTTCCATAAGAATCATTGGCTCTTATATACTTGGAAGGAAAGAAGGATCACTACTTCAGAATTAGTACTACTCTCTAGACATAGGAGCACAATCCAAGTCCAAAATTCTCAAATGTTCAAAGAGAGTTCCTAGCTTCTTCCAAAGAGCCTAATGATGTTAAAATTATGTACAAAAAATTTCAAAAGAATCAAAAGATTGAAAACAATGAAAACACAAATGGAAAAACTGAAACAGGTAAGACATGTGATTGTGCTACAAAAATATGATATAGGAACTAGTGTTATCAAAGGCAATTGCTTGGGTCGCCTAGGCCATCAAGTCAGGTAGGGTAGATAAAAATCGCCTCTTGAAGATCCAGACAAGGCAACTTAAAAAAGGCAACACCTAGGCAATCGCCTTGGGATAAGGCATAAGGCATAGAGGCAATTGCCTTTGACCGTGAGTTAAGATTAAACATACTTAGATTATAATTTCATTCAATCTAACATTGGATTAAACAAAGTATAAGATAAAATATTATATAATCAATCATAGAGATAATAAGATGGAGGGCTATCAATCTAGTATTGATGGAAGTGATGACAATTTTAATTTCAATGATGACTAACGATGATGATGCCTAAAGCTTCTCTAGAATTTTCAGTTTCTTATTTTGTTTTTTATTTTGCATTTTAGATGTATGAAAAATTAGAATATGCATTTAGATAGGATGAATATCTTTAAACAATATAATGTTTCTTACGATATAGGATATAATATTTAACATTTTGAATAATTATTACTATTTTGTTAATTTTACAGGACATCACCAGCGATAAAAAATTAATAGTGTTTGATTGTTGAAGACAACGTTTATATTGGTTGAGTATTGAATAGGTAAATATGTATATTTTTTATCGCCTTACTATAATCAGGCTATCGCTTCTTTTTTTCGTTTTTTGCCTTTCGCCTTAGGCTAAAAAGAGTTTTATTGCCTTGACATTGCCTTTTGTTTTTGACAACACTGATAGGAACTCAGTCCATGTCCTATTATGTTGGGCTATCAGATAACTCCATTCAACAGGATGCTGAGTATGTTATACAATTCTACAAGTGTTTCATAACAACACAAAAAATCTAAACTGTATCTTCCCATTCGACACCACAAATTTCTCTTGTTAATTATTCATTCAACTTTGCGCAAGAAAATTAATCATCTAAAAGGCTGATTTTCAGTTCTCAAAGAACCTAATGTCATTTTCTTTTCCTTTTCATCCTTCAAGACTGACAGAATCTTGGTATTATTGGAATATAAACAAGTTAGAAAACAGAGCATGTCATACAAACTAATTGGGAGTAAAGGTAATACACATAGTAACTACTAATTTTGACTTACCACATCAACACGCATGTCAGAGAGCACAGATTTCAATTGCTCTGCAACAAAATCCTCAGGCACAATGTTTACACCCTGATAAATAAAAAAAAAAAAATTTATTAAAAAATTTGAAATTATATTTTGAATAAGATTGGAAACAGTTGGATATAACTGCCAGATTTCCAGTTGAATTAAATATGATTTATGTCTGGTGACACAAATCTGAATGGATTTAAACCTCAACACAGTATCAGATTCACAATTGTCTTTTTAATTTTCCTTGGTTTTCTTAGCAACCAATGGAGCATAAAGCCACCAAAAAATAGAGATGGAATTGCGGTTTCCAGTTCCATCCCTAAGATCCAGTTGCATGAAACTAGCCAAATATAGAGTTAGCCTTGAGGAATAATATCAATATACAACCTGAACCCCAACAGTATTTTGTGCTGTAACAGCAGTAATCACTGTGGAACAGTAAACTCCACGTGCTGCACAAGCCTTAAGATCAGCTTGTATTCCAGCCCCAGCTCCTGAATCAGAGCCAGCAACAGTCAAAACATGTGGAATTTTCATCTTAGAGTCATCTTTCACTGTTGAAGCCCTATCTTCCTGCATCACTGTGAAAATCTTTGTTTGGTAGCTTCTATTGCTTCTTGAATTTGCAAAATGTAGTCTTGAAATCCTAGATTGTGCAAACCCTTGTGAAGCAACTGGGATTGGGCTGCATGGAAAAACATTCTGAGAAAATTTTCAAATCATATTCAGAATTTATTTGATGAATCAAACGGAGGAAAAAAAAAACACCTTCTTTTGGTTGCTGAGAAAATAGAGGTGAAGATAAGAAAATAACATTTTCAATAGTTTTATATTCTTTTTAGTTTCTTAATAATGAAAAACCCAATTCAACAAGGCCAAGTAGCTGGTGTAAGGTAGGGGAGCAAATCTTTGTCATTCTGACGTAACAAGTTTAAGATTCAAAATTGTGATTTTCCCTTCCTTTGTTGCATTTTATCATTAACCAAATAAAGTGTCACAAGCAAAACTCAAGAAAAAGCCTAGATAGCTAAAACCCAAGTTGGGTAGCTTGAGGTGCAAAACTCTGAGAAGATTTTCAATTCAGATTCTGGAAATGGCTTCAAACTAAAGGAGAAGTAATTACCTTCTGTTTTCTTACTAAGAAAATGAAGTAAAATAAAGGAATTTTTTTTAACTCAAACAAATAATCTAATTGAATTCAGCCTAGTTGACAAGATTTCTTTGTTTTCCTTGGGTCACAAATAATGATGAATTATTTAATATTCAAAGTTCCACTTTTCTTTTTATTTTATATTAGATTTGCTCAGCAATCAAACAGAATTGTGGCAAAAATATATACAGAGAACAATGTCAACTGTGTCCATACCTTGTTGAAGAAGGAGCTAGAAAGGATTTCTGAAGCCATGTAAAATCACACAAGCATTTGTTGACCTCAAAAGTGGCAATCTTTGAAGCTTAGATGTTTTGCTTTGATAACTCGAGTTCCCTGTGAAGATCCTGTGGTTTTGGAAGCAAACCCAAAAAATAAAAAAATAAAACAATCAACAAATTAAAGATGAAACCCAAGTAAAACAGCTATTCATTAAAAAATCGTTCTGCCCTCAACTAACAGCCATGTGCAAAAATTTTGAACCCATGTGGAAAAATTGAATTTCAATTTCTAAAACTTGGATTATGTTTGAAACCAAATCAACAAAAACCAAAATACTGAAATGACAATGTAATCCAAAACCAGATATTCCAAATGTAATTTGAAATTCAAAAGTCGGAATTCTCCAAATGGAGCTTTAATTGCTTGTCAAGAGGAGCTTGCAGTTATAATTGAAATTACAACCACACCCTCCAATAAGAACAACGAAAAAGTCTTGCACCCAGAAAAAAGAACCAAAAAAGGAGATAATAGAAGACAAACTTGCTTGCAAACCTGAACAAGAACCTCACATCCAAATTTTAGTCTAACCCAAGAAGGTAGAAATGTCAAATTTCACCTGGAAATCAGGACAACATGAAGGTTATGGATGATGACATACAATTTGTGCACTGAGCCAAGAGAAAGCACAAAATTGTCTTTCTGTGGCAAAGCATTTCCTTTTGTATTGAATCCCATAACTATCATGTTGCAAAGTTTGCGTGCATATTGTTAAACTACCAATTAACTCTAAATAAGGTTTATGTTAAACCACCAATTGAGTAGAGAGCTTAAGCAACGGCCTTAACAGGGCAACTTACATGGGAGATTTCATAACCTCCTAACAACTTAGGGTCTGATACCATCTCAATCCACCAATTGACCTAAAAGCCTAAACTATAAGGTCATGGCCAACGATGATGTATTATGTATATCAAACCGATACACTTAGTTTACAGCCTTAACGGTTTACCATTCATTACATTTTCAATGAAGTTAGTGAAGTTGCTTCAACTAGTATGATCACCAGTGAACTTCCTCATAGCATATGAATTTCCATCATTTTTAAGTACTGAGATTCTCGGAGTATGAGTTTAGCGCATGTAAAAACAGAAACGTTCATAGAATGCTGGAAAATTCCAGATGTAAAACCGCAGTAATGTAACAAGGTCTCGCCAAAACCGCTTCTAAAACCCTTTCAACTGTTTGGTTGCTGGGAAATTTAAGGAAAAAAAAAAAAAAGGAAAATTGAAAGAAAATGTACATTAACATTTTGTGTTCCTAGCTCTCTTTGAACACTAGACGCCAAAATTCAAGCCACTGAATTCACCCAAAACCCCCCAGGGTTTCGTTGCCGAGAAAAATGACGAAAAAATAATTATTTTTTTTTTTAAAAAGAAGGAGAATCCTTTGGACAAACTACAGAGAGAGCACACCTGGAGTAGCGTTTGGAGAAATTTCTTGGGATTTTCTATCGCTTTTCCCCCCTTTTTTTTTCTCCCTGGTGTAGCTCGACCTGTAGATAGGTTGTATTAGGTTATATTTGGTTTTTGGAATGAAATAAAAATATAAAGAAAAATGATTTTTTTTTATATACATATTCTGAAAAAATAAAAATAATTAAAAATAATTTAAAATTTATGAAATTTTGAATTATTTAATATTTATTTTTAAAAATGAACTATTTTCATATATAAAATTAGGAAAATTCTACGGTGCCGGGAAGGTAGCATGCCTTTTTTTTTTAGCCGTTTGATGAAAGAGATTAAATCTCAGCTATCCAAATGAAAAGGAAAAAATGAAAAAAAAAAAAAAAAAACCCGGGTACCTCCCCCTCCCGTTCTCTCCCATTCTCAACCATTTTTCCCGTTTTTTCCCTCTCTTTTCCTCCATAGCTAGCCGTCTTCTCCTCCATAGCTGGTTGTGTCCCCGTGCTGTTATTTCCACTCATCATCCTCCATAGCCGGCCGTGTAGCTGTTGTTTCCCATCCTATTCTCTCGCCCATTTCCCGTTTCCCCCCCGCTTAATTTGCTCTCTTCTCCAGTTATCCTCCACAACCGGGTTGGGTAGTTGTTTTCTCCTTCTTTTGCCGAGTTTCCCCATATTTTCCTCTTTTCTCCATACTAGGCTCTTCTCCGGGTATTTGTGTTTTCTGCTCATCTCCATCGGCTGTTATTTTCGGGTGCTTTCAGTTGTCTTCGTGCATTATTGGATGTTTTCGTGTTGTTAGGTGTTTTCGGGTGAGATATTGTAGCCGTTTCAAGTGGCATCTTTCGGAGTTTTGTCTTTTCTCCGTATCCCCCTCTGTTTATGTCCATATTTAATTTTCATATTTAGGGTTTTTTCTGGTTTTGAAGTAAAGAGTGCAATATTCCCGCTCCTCCCTCTCCTCTCCATAACCCTTGTATTTTCTTCATATTTTATATTTTGTTTAAGAGGTGTAAGAGGTGTTTTCGAGTTCTAAATTTTGTGGTTTGAAGACCCCAATTGAAGACATAGCTGGAAGAAGGAGAAAAAGACGTGTAGTATTAAGAGAAAGAAAGCTAAAAAGAACACAATTTTTTGTTAATCAAAAGACGATTGTGTCGCAATTATTTGTCGAGTTCTATATTAAGGAAAAAAATGTGAGTATTGATAATGTGTTTTATAATATTGTATCTATTATATTTCATGTTTTTTTTTAGATTTATGGATTGATCACATTAATGAAAAATAATGTAGTTAGATCCATAATTGGAGATTGAAAAAAATTTATATGCTAATTTTGTGACCATTTAAAATGTATAGAGATTTAAGGCAGATTTTGTAGTGGTGGTGAAAGTATGTTTAATTTATTATATCTGAAATCATATTATAAAAATTGACTTACATGATTTGATTTAATTTTTAGGAGTGAATGCGATGGTGTTGAAGTTGTTAGAAATCCAAAGAGGCCTATCGGAGCTTGGATACATTATTAGTAAGGGAAAATAGAAATATGTAAAAGAATATGTTTATTTATTTATTTTTTTTGTGGTTGTTATAGTTATATTTGTTTGAATTTGTTTTGTAGTAACGATCAATTAGCCATGATCAAAGAGAAGGATAAAAAAGTGAAGATAAATGATGGTCTAAGGAGTAATATTGTTGTGGCTAATATAAATACATTTTAAAAATAGAATTTAAAGTAAGTGACCAATTCATGTAGTTGAGGAAAAAATTGAGCAAGAAGTGGAATGCACTTTCAAAAGTAGAAAAAGAAGATTTCATGGCAAAGTTACAAGAAAGTTCAAAACAATATTCACTTCAAAAGGGTGTGGGTCCAAAGGTAAATTTTTTGTAATGAATATAAAATGTCATTACTTATGTATATGTTGGAAATTATATTAATGTAAACATGTTTGATGTTTGTGTATCTTTTCAGTTATATCTTTAGACTCGATGCTCACTCGAGCGAGTGATTAGCGTTATTAAAGAATTAGAACCAAAGCAAAAAACAACCATAGAAGAAATAGGATTTGGAACATTGTCACACTTGATGTTTGAGAAAGAAATAAGTTTCAAGATCCAAGCAAGAGATCAAGAAGAGGGGTAGACATCCAAGAGATGAAAAAAACAAGCTGTAAAAAATAGTAGCAACATAAGGAGACTTTGAGATGATAGTGAATAGCAAGGTATGAAGGAGGATTGATGGCTTAAATGTGAGGGTTTAAGGGTTAAGGATTGACAGAGGGGGAATAAGATGCTGACATAATTAGGATGGAAGGATGGTAGCTTTAGGGCAACCATGCTTTGATACCATGTTGAAGGCAAGAGAATTAATCTCATGTTCATGACGTTCTGAATGAGGTTATAAGGATATTTATAAGCCTATAACAATATGAAGAAAAAAGGAAATAAATCAAAATATGCCTATAATATCTTTTATAAATTTTCCTACAATCTCAATCGCATCTTACATGATCCACTCAAGTTGAAGCCCTAATAATAGGCAATTCAGGTCCTATTCTAAAATGAAAACTCAAAGCTCTTCCCTTAAAGAAGTCTATAACTTAAAAATGAAAAATGAAAGCTAAAGATAGTAATAACATGATACTAGCCTCTGTTTTTAGACCAGATGCACTGGAGCAAGGACTATGTGGTTCTGATGATTCACTTATTATAATCACAACTTCCATTACCTGCCCACTGCTTCTTTGGCTTTTTGCACGACATGCTAATCCACTTCCAACCTTTAGATGTTCCCTACAAAGAGAAGAAGAAAATAGTTTAAGGTTGAATCATCAAGAAAAAGTTTAAGGCCTCATCTGACATGATTTACAACCTTTATAAATCAACAACTGTATAGTTGAGCACACTATAATGGAACAAACAGTTGTCTCATAAATTATTTCAGTACGCATAGAAAGGAAGAATGAAAGTTGAGCAGGTAGAAATTTAAAAATGCAAAACAATATTACAGGTAGGAAAAATAATGCAGTAAAACACTAAACACCAATCACTCAAAAAGTCTCCTCAATATTTGTTAGTCAATTTGAGGAGTTTCATGTCTTTCTTCTCACGGTCCCTACCTTGATTACCTCTGAGCTTTAGGAGATTTCTATGAGTTTGTTCAAAGCCCCACGATATTAGCTCGTATGTATCTCCCCTGCTACCTTTACTAAGTTAACTTGGGTTCTTGCTATATTTGCAGCTACACTTTCTACCTATCTCCCATTGGACCCAAATCCGTATTACTCATTATATATTGAATGGACATCTAATTGATCTCACCTAGTTCATTATAGACATCATGAGCTCCTAAGGAGACTCTTCTGGCCAAGGGAGTGTTTCATTCCCCATTCTGTTCTCCAACTTGACTTAACTGTGTTTTATCAAACATCTCCCATTGATGAGAGCTCTTGGTCTAAGCATGTGAGCCACACTTACGACTAGTTACTCATGATGTTGCTGATGAGGATGGACCAGAGCAGGAGACAACATTGAAGTCCACAATCTAGAGCTCACAATAGCCATGGATAAGTTAGTAATTCCTAATCAGCTGCTACTGCATTTGCCAAGCCTATTGGAGGATGCTTAATTCAGCCATTGGAGAGGTTTGTGGCCTTGTTTAAATAGGTTCATTACACTTAGGAGGTGGTCAAATGATTTCCAAAAAAATCCAAATCCAAAAATACTAAAAAATTAACAAGGGTACGAAGAATGTGAGGATTCCTCACATTCTTCGTATCATCCCAATTATACACTTATTTGAATTTTTCAAAAAATTTTGGGACTTCATATGATTTGGATATTGTTTAAATAGGTTCATTACACTCAGGAGGTATTCAAATAATTTTTGGAAAAATTAAAATCCAAAAATACTAAAAAATTAGACAAGGTACAAAGAATGTGAGGAATCCTCGCATTCTTTGTACCCTCCAAATTCTCCATTTCTTTGAACTTTTCAAAAAATTTTGGGACCTCATATGACTTGGATATTGTTTAAATAGGTTCATTACACTTAGGAGATGTTCAAATGATTTCCAAAAAAATCGAAATCCAAAAACATTAAAAAATTAACAAGGGTACGAAGAATGTGAGGAATCTTCACATTCTTTGTATCCTCCAAATTCTCCACTTTTTTGAACTTTTTGAAATTTTTTGGGACTTCATATGGGTTGGATATTGTTTAAATAGGTTCATTACACTTAGGAGGTGTTCAAATGATTTCCGAAAAAATAAAAATCCAAAAAAACTAAAAAATTAACAAGGTTACGAAGAATGTGAGGAATCCTCACATTCTTCGTACTCTTCCCATTCTCTACTTCTTTGAACTTTTCAAAATTTTTTGGGACTTCATATGACTTGAATATTGTTTAAATAAGTTCATTACACTTAGAAGATGGTTAAATGATTTCCAGAAGAATCCAAATCCAAAAATACTAAAAAATTAACAAGGGTACGAAGAATGTGAGAAATCCTCACATTCTTCGTACCCTCCCCATTTTCCACTTCTTTGAAATTTTTAAAAATTTTGAGGACTTCATATGACTTGAATATTGTTTAAATAGGTTCATTACACTTAGAAGGTAGTCAAATCATTTCCAGAAAAATCAAAATCCAAAAATACTAAAAAATTACCAAGGGTACGAAGAATGTGAGGAACCCTCTCCATTCTTCGCTTATATGATGTGTTAAAAATGTTTAGGGACTTCATATAGCTTAGATATTGTTTAAATTCATTTATTACACTTACTGGGTGTTTAAATGATGACCGAAAAAATCAAAATTTAAAAATACTAACAAATTAGTAAGATAATATCACATTCTTCATGCCCTCCCTACTATCCACTTATTTGATTTTTATTTTTATTTTTATTTTTATTTTTTTTATTTTATTTTTTATTTTTATAAATTGGGATTCCATATGACTTAGATATGGTTTAGATAAGTTCAGTACATTTTTGGGTGTTAAATGGATCCTTGAAAAATTCAAAATGGAAATTTAGAAAAAAATCAGCGAGGGGTTTGGATTTTCATATTGTTAGTAATTATACATTTTTCGTATTTTCAATATTTCAACCAATTTTTTTTTTTTGTGTAATTCAATTTAAATGCTAAGAAATAATTTAGTCATATATTCTCAATTAATAATTAGTACACAACTAATTTAATTTTAAATTAATATATATTTTATAAAATTTATTTCTATTTTTTCCCATTTTTTTCACTTCATAAACCAATTATATTGTTTTTCACACTTCAAATATTCATCAAAATTTTTCAACAAATTATTTGATGTTAAAATAAATTAAATTTACTTTTCCTTAATTTATAAATTATATCACCAAATTATTTAGAATTGTTTTTGTTTATTTTAAATTTAATTTTTATCTTTACCTCTTGGGTTTAATCACTTTATATTACACAAGTAAATAAACTGCAATTTCTTTTTCCAAAATTTTCTTTATTTTTCTGTTTCATAAAAAAAATTCCCCAAACAAAATAATTACATTAAACATGAATTTATAATTAGTCATTGTAATATAATTGGTCATTGTAACAGATGTTAACAATGTGTATTGCATAGGATTAATTCCCATGGCAACTGATTGGGTAACCTGAAGAATTGGTTTTGTTTAATTTTTTTTGGGAAAGTTGTGTTTTCGTGGGCCAATATGGTAATAATATTGTTTTTGGAACCCAGGTTTGTGAAATATGAAAAACATCTGTTAATGTGGAAACTTATATCAGATTCATGCACTTTGAGCTGGCTGTGTTTTTTCTACCGAGCTTGCCCCTCCAGGTATCCACGTCAGCAGCCCATCTCAGCACGGGCTGAAACTGAACCGGTTTTCTTTTGCAAAATCAAACACAAAAAACACCCTAGGCAACTGACCGTTGTTCCTCCCTCTGTCTCATTTGGTACCCATTCCTCTTATCTTTCTACACTCTATCACGGAGGCGAAGCAAAGGTTCCCACAAGAAAACCCTAGCGTTCAACCGTTCTTTCTTCCCCCTCTCTCATTTTGGCAGCCATTCCTCTCATCTGTCTTCACTCCGTCACCGAGGCGAAGTAGAGAATCTTGTATATTTTTCAACAATTTCTCTCATTTAATTTCTGAAGTCTTTAATCCCAAAATCCAATCTAGTTTTCTATCTTCAGCTCCTTCTCTTCTCAAAGTCCTAACCATTTGGACCCGATCATCCCAATTTCGTCACCCCTCCGGATCGAAGAGGGTGTGAAAATTTGCAAAATTTCACATATTTGAAAGTATAAACCTTTACTTGAAAACTTGAATCGAAATTTTTGTTGCTTGTGGTAATTGTGAAGAACCAAATGGAGCACTTCATTGAAACAAGGTCGAGTTAAGAAGACGACCTGAGGAGGGTACGTGTTGACTGAAAATCTGGTTTAGGATAGCGAACCGGAATGGAAATGACAACTCTGATATATTGGGTTCATGAAGAAGAAATCTTGTGTTCTTCTCATTGGATCACATTTTTCTGTAACCTTCACATCAAATGTGAAGGTAATTAATTTGTATTTAGGGTTGTTTTTTTAATATTTTTTTTTGTTTAAAATGGAGCAGAAGAGTGATTTTCGAGTGGTTCTTGTATTTGCAATTTTTCCTCCATTGGTGAGGGCATAGGTTGAGGCGAATGTCGATTTTGGATCACATGAGCGGTTGTTCGATCTCAATATTTTTGTGTATTGGAGACTCATGAAATGGAAAAATGTTGTGGACATATTTAGAAATTGGGTGGAAAACTTGTGTATTTATTCAGATTTTTAGACTGATGGTAATAATTGATGAATATAATTAGGCAATATCATATATTAGCGAAAAACTTGATAATTCAATCATATATGTTGAGAATAAAAAAAAAAAAAAAAAATAATAATTAAAATGCATAAATTATGTGTTGGTTAGTAGAAATTGTTGGTAGTGTTTGTGAATTTGTAATGTTTGTTGGAATTTGTAGTGTACATCTTTTGTCAACGAAGACAGAATTGTTTCATCGCATCAGGTACTACCTTAATGCAAAACATGTACTACCTTAATGGTCTTGAGGTACTACATTAATGTACATCAGGTACTATCTTAGTGCATATTTGAGAAATGTTGTTGTTGTGTGACTTAAGACACAATTAGTCCATTTCATTACACATTGCAGCATGACATTGTTATGTTCTCATAGGTTACTCCATCGTTGGCGTATGTAATCATAACAAATTTCATGTACTACCTTAATGCACCTCAGGTACTACCTTAATGGTCCTGAGGTACTACATTAATGTACATCTGATACTACCTTAATGCACCTGTGAGAAATGTAGCTCTTCTATGACTTCAGACACAATTAGTTCATTTCATTACCTATTGTAGCATGACGTTGTTATGTTGTCATAGGCGATTCCATCGGTAGCTTATGTAATCATAAGAAATCTCAGGTATTACCTTAATGCACTTAAGGTACTACCGTAATGGTCTTCAAGTACTACCTTAATGAACCTCAGGTACTACCTTAACGCACCTACGAGAAATGTAGCTATTCTGTGACTTCAGATTTTTATTAGTTTATTTCATTACCTATTGTAGCATGACGTTGTTATGTTGTCATAGGTGACTCCATCGACCTGATGTAATCATAAGAAATTTCAGGTACTACCTTAATGCACATAAGGTACTACCTTAATGGTCTTCAGGTACTACCTTAATGTACCTCAGGTACTACCTTAACGCACCTGCGAGAAATGTAGCCATTCTGTGACTTCAGATTTTCATTAGTTAATTTCATTACCTATTGCAGCATGACACTACCTTAAACCATATTCGATAAATTTTGCTCTCCCGACAATTTTTCACTCTCAGTATTTATTTAATCATACTGTTGTTTTCTCATTTTTCTGGTTATGTCAAGTTACGATGGTTTTGGTTGGATACGGAAGGTGATCATGCGAAGCAAATATTTATTGGTTTTCTACCACATTTATTTTTTCTATAACAACCTGTATATGGTTTGAAGCACAAAATTAGCAAAATGCACAATCATTTAGGAACCCTGAGTAGCCCTTGCCAATGAGGATGCGCAATAGTCCTGAACCCTGGTAGATCAGGATTTGAAGGGCGCCATTGCAAACTATTGGTATACCAGCAAACTGTTTCTAATATAGTAAATCAAGCCAAACAAACCTCCCAACTTACCAATAACATTAACAGAAGATGCTATGTAAAAGCTTACACAATAACTAAATATGAAAGGAAAGCCGTCAAACAATTTACTAATGTGAGTATAGAAGGATAAACTGAAACTGCATCAGTGTACAAACAAATAGGTTCCAGTCTATGTTTGTTGTTCTCTTATGAAATTAGTACCATACCCCATAATAAACCTATCACTTTGGATCACATCTTACAATCACAGTTGTTGTCCAATCAGTAGCCAATACAACACTGACCAACACCCTTAACTATAATAAAAGAACAAATATTGAGTGTTGTCCATGTTCCTACTCCCTTCCTTTACAATATTGAAGGAAAAATGAACAATCCTATTACACTGCTGTTACTGCGTCCCATATGCTCCAGCAGCAGCATCACCAGGTACTCTTCCTTTCCCTTACACGTTGGCCATTCTTGTACATAAAGTCCTCATATTCAGCATAACCCAACTGCCACTGTTACAATGGGATGTGGAATACTTCATCAGATACATCACATATAGAACATAAATAATGGTTTTACAATTGGAACAAATCACATCAGCACACAACATGATATGAATTAATAAATTTTGGACAAATTACAATCAACCCTTGGTCATTTTGGTACGTAGCAGTAGATAGGAAGAAACTTATCATGAACTATGAAGTCACAAATGACATGCGGCCATAATTGTATCTCTGACATTGTTGCGTTCATTGAGCACTAGTTGCAGCACTAGCTGGAGTCTGTACATGTTCGTCTTGTCCTACGGAAATGGGAAAAAATTATTCCATGCGGTTGGGAAAAAAATAAAGAAAAACAGTCCAAGTTTGACAGTGTAAACCAACTCTAACCTCTGCCACTGAAGTAGTTAAGGTCGCCCCATTCCAAAATTCCATGAACTTTAGAACGAGGACACCACAATCGGACCTATAACACATCAGAAATGTGTTAGATGATAGAAATCTGATAAATCAAATTATTTAGAAATGTTTGTTTTTGTTGGAATATCTGAATACTTTACCCATTCAGCTGTTGGAGAAGGTGTGGTTGGACATGCACAAAACTTGGGACATCCGCATCCATATGGATTCTATATGCATGCAGTGCTTTGTGGAGTGCCATTGATAATAGTCGCGTTGCAGCACTGATGTTGTTGCCCTGCCTTAGGGGCAATGACGAAAGTATCTCAACTCTTCTAGCTGCAAAATTAACAACATGCACATGCCAGTGATTATTCTCGCAAACCAGGATGAACATCTGCATAACAATTCAAGAGTTATTAGCTTTTATGTCATTACTTTATAGTCATTTCCAATACCCTTGCATTTATTACTATGGAATTGAACTTTAGCTATGTTCATTTACCATGTCACATGAACTAAGATCATGGCCCAATGTGTCAGGATCCAGATACATAGCGCATCTTTCCAGAATGACTTGCGTTGTTGCATTAGATTTGAGGTTGCTCAGAACAACCTGTTCAAGGGTGAGGTGAATCAATACAAACATCAACATCTACTCTTCTAGTTTCAGACCAAGTGAATTTAGGATATTAGAGGGCTCACCGAGAACGAAGGCTCAAAAAAGTGTGCACGAGCTGGTGGTGCTTGCTGTCCATTCATCATGCGAGAGACAATCGCAACAATCTGCCAAAGTTGTGTAAAATAACATATTTTACAACCTCCATCAACACTTTATCGATTCATATGACTTATTAATTGTGAATTTAGTAAGGCATAAGGATAAGTAACCTACCATTGAATTAACCCACCGCTCTGCATTTAGACAAGAAAGTTCCTCCTGTGTAATGTACATCCCATACATGTCGCACAAAATCTCACTACAATGACATGAAAGTAAATTTGTCATGATGATGTAGAGTTATTGACCTATAAAATGATTATAAGAATGAGTTTTAGAAATCTTAAGTGTACCTAGGATCACCCATTTCAGCCAAAGCATAATCTGCTACTACTCGATCTGCATGAGGTATTTTTGGGAATTGTTTAACACATTGGGCGACAAACGGACTTTTGCAAGCGGGAGGATGCTTGACAATCCTTTTAGCGGTCCGCTTATATCTCTTCATTGATGAAGGTTTAGGGGCTTGGCTGCCACTCCTACCTGCGCCTTCACCTGCTTCCACATCCTCTACTGTCACTACTGTCACTTCAGCTGGAAGGGATGCCTTTGCCTGAGACTGTGGGACCAATGGCTCGGAATAAGTGGGAGTTGGTGATGGTCCCATTCTAATTGGCGAATGGGGGGTTGGTACGAGGTTGTCTTCTGGTTCAATTTCCTCAGCTGATGGCTGCCTCACTGGTGTTGGCCGCATTGGTTGATCTTTAGTGTGGTGCTCTGCTGATGGGCAAGGGACGGATGAATTCCCCTTTGATCCACCGCACCGACAACGTAATGCACCCACATCCTACACCAAAGACAAAGCTAATCTAAGCATAGTCTCTGATGTCTCATTGATGCGGGCTTCAATAACTTGTTATAAAGTGGAACAACAAATATTATAAGCATAGTATTGTATGGAGTCTGTATGGAACAACATGTATGAGTGGTTAGTGGCTATGCAATACCTCTGTAGCATCGTCACCGGCTGTGGAGGTCGAGGCTACTGATGGTACCTGCATGTGAGGTGTGCTTTGTGGTTGCTCCTGTGCTTGCACAATGCACCATCAGTTGAATTAGAGAAGCAACAAATTGGGACTGACATGAATAAGCTACTATGGTCATTTAACTAATACGAAAAGCTATGTTCATTTATAGCATACATCCACATGCCCATATTCACTGAAAGTTGATATTTCAGCTACTAAGTGGCACTTTATGACATCGTCACTCCATGCGGCAGCAAGTGGCCGGGTCACCTCAACAATAACTGATGGCATATAGAAGAATGCCATATAAAAGAGCTGTACAAGGGTAGTATACGAAACAATAAGCATTAAATTATGGAATTGCAGTAACGATGAGTTTTAAAATAAAATGTAAACAAAGTTGAACCTAATTGCAGAATATTGTGGACCCTTGACTGTACCTGGAGGAACATGAGGCAGCCTCGGATGTAAGTAGGCTGCTTTTGCCGATATTCCCTAATGCCGTCCTCTAAGTGTTGCAGCAGAAACTTAGCCCAATTTCTTTGGACACCAAGATCAGAATCCCATATGGTGTCCTATAGGTCATGGCTTCCTTCAAGTTTGGAATTAGGTGCCAGCAGAGTGGCACAAGAAAAAATTAAAAATGATTTTAAAAAATCATCACCAACGGGCAGATTGTCAAGGTTTTGCTCCAAAACCCTGAGAGTGTATGTACGGTTGGAGGGGCCTATTCTCTTAATAATAACCAAGTCTTCCCTGGAGTTAGGGATGCCCATGACTTGGATGACATGTTGTTCATTAACATTGACAGCACTGCCAGTTGCCATTTTAAGCCTGTGGTAGGTAACGTCATATTGAGATATGAGCCACCCGCACAGCTCATATCTCAGCTCCCGACAGGCAAATGTTAGCAGGCCCCCAAATCCCATATCTGTAATGGCTTGGTGTTTTTCTGGTGGTAAGCGTGCAATCACAGTGATGAATTTCCTTCCAAAACATCGGGACTTTGGGAGCTTTTCCTACAGTTAAAATTAAATATTGGTCAGTGATAGGAAAATAGAATATATGGAAATATGCATTAAAGGTGAAATTGAAGATTGAATGCATTGTTGAATGAAATCCGTGTTGCCGACATGTGCATATGTTGCAGGGACATGTTCCTTCCTTTTCCTCATTTCTGTTGCCATGCCTAGAATAAGATGACCTTCTCGTTTAGATGGATATAATGGAAGCACAATTAATTAAACCTGCAAAGTAAGAACTGTTAGCGTACAGTTGTGGCTGGTATTGCACAAGCCATGAAGAAGTGTGATGAAAAATAAATTTTGTTAGAGTGCATGAAAAATGAAGCAAAGGTTAGGGCAAAAATTGGTTTGATCGCACTCTTCAAACCATGGGGAGTATAAAAGAAAATAGCACTCAAATCAAAGGACAAATATGCAGATAATTAAATGAAAGAGGCCAGCTGACACTGATATTAGCAACCAGCCTCTGAAAATGCCACCAAATGATGCCACTCATTCAAAGTATTTATTTTCGGATAAGATCTTTTGTTGCTATTTTGAAGGAGTATTTTTCTTCTTTCCAAGCATTTGATGGTTATCATTTTCACCCACTCAACTAAAAGGCCTCTGAATTGAGATGTAGACACGATAGTGAGACCTGAATTGAGATGACTAAAGAACCATAGAAGCTGGAAAATATGGACACATACTAACCAATGCTATCAGTGGGAAATAATCGAATAAATTGTAAAGATCATCTAAACATTAATAGTATTGCCATACCTGGAAATCCACCAAGAACAAACAAAATTATCAGCACTTAAAGAACATAGACCTGCAAAGAGACATGTAGTCTAAGGGACGTGATATGAGATCACACAGAGGTATATCCCTCAGGAGGACTCGAATGTGTCTCTGCAAAATAAATTTAATTCAATAAAATGAACCATGAAAGTCAGCAGATTTTTGTTATTTTCCCAGATTTATAGCTCATGTTTAACTACTATAAAGTCAGTACGCAAGAATGAACATACCAGAATTGTCCAAACTATGACAAGATTGAAAAACCATTTAAGGAAGAATATATTTCAGGTTAATGCCCTTCATAAAATTCCAGCCAGTTACTAAACCCCAGGGCTAGTAATCTTATGAACCATGTAGATGCTTTTGAGAGTGAACACTCTTACCAACTAAAAGTTACATATCTATATAAGAAAAATAAAATTATTTTTTCCACTAGATCAAATTTATATATGCAATCTAAAGCGAAATTGTTCTTGTGAACAAGAACAATGAACATTACATTTAGCAGTGGCCTAAGCTGCACATCTATTCTGCATGAATTCATATAGAACATAAAAAAGTGGGATAATAACCACCATGCATGTAGTTAGACAATATATACTGTGGCGGCATTAGTCTTTATAAAGGGGAAAACAAAGAATAACAAAATACATGCATTCAATGGTTAAAATTTAAGGTTGTTGGATTCGCGTAGTATATAGTACAGTCCAACATTAGTCTTTATACATGGGAACACAAACTGCAGTATGGTTAAAATGGCTTAAGCAATGTAATCTTAGCAAATACATGGGATTTGAGTAACTACCATTAAAACAAGATGTGGTGCAAACATAGTTCGGACTTTGTGAAAGAACTAAATCAGCAGAGAAATATAATGTAACTCAATGAACATTACAGGTGAATGGAAATGCACAAAACATTCAAATAGTAACGATGATTGGGTGACAACCAGTTAGTTGAAATAGAGTAATACAAGATCAGCATAATGCAATAAGTAGACAGATATGCATTTAGGGCAAAGGATTTTTGTAGGTTTTTCTATTGTGGCCGGACATATGACAACGAGAGCAATAAACAGTTCGTTTATCTTGAAATTGAGACTCAATGCGCTTCTTCCTTGGCCTTCTGGGAGCGCGCTTTGTATGTGGAGGCTTTAGAGAGAAGAATACCTCCTCGGTGATAGATTGAACCAAACCATCATCATCCACAGTAGGCATGTCATGGGTCTTTATGCCGGAAAAAGAGCCCCCATATATCAACTCTTGCATTGGGTATTTGTAGCAATCATCGACGAAATCAGTAACATTTTGACCAATGGAAATAATGACGGCTATGGCATGCTCACAAGGGATTCCCAACATTTGCCAACCCCTACAAGTGCATGTACGGTTCAGAATGTCTACATTCAACAAGGCTCTCCCAATACATACCCCAAATACTCCATTCATGAACGGTGTGACTGGATACACCGCACCCTTTGCAATATTTTCCTGCACCTTAGCTTCAATTTTTGGCCCTATACACCCTTTCCAATTCTTGGACTTTTCTTGATGCTTCACAAGCATAGAAGCTAACTTGGACATGTGCTCCAATAAAAAGTTACAAATAGAGTGATGTCTTTCAATCCGTAACCAAGCATTAAATGACTTGGCAAGGTTCCTGGTCATTTTATCCCATCTTTGTTTTGGGAATTTTGACATGGTCCAATGGTGCGGCGCATTTTCTTCAACCCATGTGGCTAAAGCCTCGTTGTATTTTTTTAGTTCAAACATGGAAACGTTATAATCATGTTCTAACCTTCCATACGCAATGCTATCTAGGAATTGCAATGCATTTTCTTTACCCTTGTTCCCTCGTGTGTTATGCTTGGACAAGAAACTACTAAAATTCTCCTTCAGGTGACGGTAGCAATAAGCATGGTTTTCAATGCCAAACACCTCAAGGACACTACAAAGCAAAGCAGGATGTCTATCTGAGATAATAATAATTTCCTTGTTTCCCACAACTATCTTCAGTTTTTCCAAGAACCATAACCAATCTTCATAATTTTTCGAGCTCATCACTCCAAAGACTAAGGGGAACATGGAGTCATTCGCATCATAGGTGGTGGCTGAAAATAGAGCACCGCCATAAGGCCCACTCATATGGGCCAAATCATTTGATTGGTTGACACCCCCTTACAAACCCTTCGATAGATATTGAATGAGCAACAAAAAGCTTCTCAAAATGGTCGTCATTGGAATAACTCAACTCAACACTCGATCCCGGATTTGTTGCAAGCATTCTTTCACACATCCATGGCAACAATTTGTAATAATTCTTGGGTTGTCCATAAATGCGCTCCTTAGCCTTCTCTTTCATTTGCCATGCTTGTAGGTAAGTTAACTAGATGCCATGTTGCCTTACAAAGTCCTTACAAATTTGGCGTGGTTGGTATTCAGGAGTAGATCGAATGACATCATCAATGACCAACGATGCACGAGTGGATCTCACTAAAGGCTAAGACAAGGCAACATCTTCCAAGCAATGGTTATGCACATTTCGGAATGTGTGTACTTGAACAATGTTTGAATCCCCTATTGCACGCGCAGTGATTTTCCAAGGACAATCTTCAATTGTGCATACTATGGTCATGTGTTTTGGACTATTCCTTTTGTAAGAATATTGAAATTTTCCAGCCAAAGACATCAAATAGATTGCATGTCGAAACTCTGATGCATTTGGGAAGGTATGTCCACTACCTACAATTGAATGTTCGAACCGGCTTGGTTGAAGTTGAACGGTATTTGTCTTAGCACATCTATGGGAAAACCCAAATGACTCAATTGTGGGCGACTCATTAGAGATGTGTAATGGGGGCTCGCCAATAGAGGAAACATGAGTTGAGTTTGAAGCAACAATGGGGGTTAGGCCACTACAAAAAACATAAGGAAAGAATTTGATCCTCCATCAATCTAAGTGTGAAAAGCGATTATACAAAAGGGAACATTATTGTGGAAGGACATTAGGTACCTAGTAGGGCAAATGATGTCATCACCACATTCAGTACACTGGGAGATGTAGACATGACAAAACATGTCGTTGAATTTGAACATATTGACTATGTCGCCATCATTATGTAGTGGCAATAGACATGATGGGTCAAACTTGATTGTGAATTCCAATTTAATGGAATTGGAATCCAAGTTCAGTTCACCACATACTTTTGAAACGAATTCAAAATGTGAGATATTCTTGCTAACAACACTGCAATTGGTCCAACCTCCCTTATATTCGACGGACCCAACAACAGTCTTAACAAGCTCACCACCTTTATGAATGTAACAAAACATCTCCTCTTCTATTTCCTTATTGACATAAAGATTTGTTAAAAACAATACAACAACGAAAGATTGAGGAATTATGCATGTTGATTCCATAGACTTTAAGGTTCAAACATGCTAATTGGCTGATGCACACAATTAAGGTTCAAACATGCTAATTGGCCGATGCACACAAGTAGTGTGCAAGTCCAACTACGGTAGTACCTAAGGATATCTAACCTAGTACTTAAAGATTACTAAGGTTAGACCTAAGGTTAATTAAGATAGTACCTATGGTACAGTCTCAAGTAAAGGTAAGGGGAACCAAATGAGCAGAGTAGTCAAACACATAATGTCATGATAACTTGTATGTGGAAGTGAATACAATTTAATTTATGCATGACTTGAAAACAGCCTGTAGGTCCTATGTTTGACAAACTGAACCCCATTGGGTTAACAATAAAGACAACTTTTATTCACATATGAATTATTTGAATATTAAAAAATGAAGTTTCCAGTCGTCACACAGCTTGTACCTAAGGTTGGCTCAGGTAGTACCTGATGTTGACTAATGTAGTACATACAGTCGATTAAGGTCGTACATTTAGGAATAATGAGGTAGTACATAAGCTTAACTTACCAGTACAATAAGGTTAACCAACTGATCACCAAAACAAACAATATATAGATAAAAATGCATTTCATCCATTCTGACCAGCATTCCCTATTTTCTATTTATGTTATGAAGGGAATTAAACCAATGCATGGATACCAATAGTTCCTATATAGCCTTTCTTATTACCATATTCTAAAATGGATCTTTGAATCAATATCAATTACTAATCAACAAGAACATTAACATATAGTAACCATACATATGTTACTATATGTTTGAAGAAATGGGACGTGATTTGAAACTATACATATAAAACAAAAACAAAAAAACACAATGAAAACTTTAGCACCCATCAACCATCAATATCACAAAAACCCAAAAAACTGAGTAATTTGGAACAACTTTCCCATCTAAAAATCACCATTTCTTAAGAACTTTTTTTGCTCTCAAAATGAAAACTTCATTAAGAAAAATGTTCCCTTTTGGTCATCCACTGCATAGCTCAATCCAAAAACACAATCCAATAAATAGGTTTCACTAAAAATGCATTGTTTCCCAATACCCAAAAACACCACTGGGAAAAAAAAAAAAATTCCTTTTTCGCTAATCAATTCAAAATATGTTTTTCTCAGTTCTAAACCAAAACCAAAACAAATGCCTTTTTCAACGAAACAATTCCCAACCCATATTCTTGCCTTCACTTTATATCAAAACAATAGAGTTGCGATAATTTGCCAATCCAAATAAAATAGTACAAAATCAGATTTGAAAAAGACGATGATGATTCATTACCAACAGATTTAAAATTTCAGTACCAACTCCTAAATGCCAACATTTGAGCCATGCCTGGTTCAAAAAAAACCCATACAAATAGCAGATTTTCATGAATGAGAATGCGAATGCAAAACACGAAACGAATGGCTTACCTCAACAGAGAAAATCTAAGATGTGATAAATCGGATTAAGGCCTTCTCAACTGAAATCTGCTTCGCCTCGGTGACGGAGTGAAGAAATATGAGAGGAATGGGTATCAAATGAGAGAGAGGGAAGAAAGAACCCTCAGCTACACTATTTTTATGGGATTTTCTGCTTCGCCTTGGTGACCGAGTGAAGACAGATGAGAGGAATGGGTGCCAAAATGAGAGAGAGGGAAGAAAGAACGATCGATCGGCTAGGGTTTTCTTGTGGGAACCTCTGCTTCGCCTTGGTGACGGACTGCAGAAAGATGAGAGGAATGGGTACCAAATGAGAGAAATGGAGGATGAACGGTCAGTCGCCCAAGGTGTTTTTGTGGGAAGCTCAATATTTGATTTTGCACAAGACAATCAGTTCAATTTCAGCCCGTGCTGAGATGGGGTGCCCACCTGGATACCTGGAGGGGCAATTTCGGTAGAAAAAATACAACTGGCTCAGAGTGCATGAAACTGATATAACTTTCCACATTAACAGATGTTTTTCATATTTCACAAACCTGGGTTCCAAAAACAATATTATTACCATATTGGCCCATGAAAACAAAACTTTCCTATTTTTTTTTTTATATTTTGCATGCCATGTGTGTCAATCTATTAGCCTAAAAACGTGGATATGGTACCGAAAAGTGATTTTCGGTACCCTAGCATAACCCATAAAATTATGGTTGGAAACTTAAATATGGAGAAAAAAATTGAACTTTTTTTAAATTATTTGATTTTTATATAAAAGAGAAAAAATTAATTATTTTTAGAAATAAAATTATAATTGGAAATTAAATATGAAAAACATTTCTTTGAATTATTTTCTATAAATGTATTATAAATTTAGTATAGTATAAAAATACCAATTCCCTAAAAATATTCTTTTATTTTTTCAATTCTAGTAGTATAAAATGTAATTGCATGTTTTTAAAATAAAATCTTTGAAAATTCGTCTTTTGTCAAAAAATTGGCAAATATATTTTGTAAGTTGGGGAATTGATTTTAGCAATCGTTTCCAAATCAACTTTCAATGTTCTTCATTTTATTTTCTTTTTAAGTTTTATTGTATACAATTAAAGGTTTGTCTGTACAACTAGAAACATATACCAAGAGAGTAAACGTGTTGAACTTCTCTTTTAATCTCACAACTATATATGTTCAATACATAGCCTTGCTTGAAACTCTAATTTGAGTCATTCCAACATTTTCTTTGCTCGTTCTCTTTCCTCTTTGAAAATTCCATTTATCTTACCTCACTTATTTGTATTTGGTATCAAAGTTCAATCTAAATGGGTTCTTCTTCTTCAACCCTTACTTTCGCTCAACAAAACTCTCAAAACCTTACCCAACAACCAAAAACCCAATTTGTGTTCCTCCTCTACTGTTTCTTCATTAGGCTAACCTCCATATTCAAACCAATTTCCTTTTCCTTATTTCTAGCAACCCCTTCCAAATCTTACTCAACCTCTCTCTATTAAGTTAGATGGAGAGAACTACTTGCTCTGGAAAAATCAACTTTTGAATGTTATAATCACCAATCAGCATGAAGATTTCATTGATGGAACCAATGTTCCTCTTTCTCAATTCACTGATCCATAAAAGCAGATCATCAATCCTCAATTTTGGATGTGGTGTCGTCTAACCTAATTTCTAATGAGCTAGTTCTATTCCTCAATCATAGAAAAGTGATAGAGATAATTTTGGTAACAGTAGTAGCAACATTTTTGAAAAATATTATTTAGATGCACAATAAGGGATATTCCAAAAGATATTATTTAGATGCAAAATAAGGGAGATTCCAAATAAAATTCTGGTGCAATAAGAATCCCTCAAATCAAGACTTGATCATTGTATAAATCCTTTATCATTATTGTAGACTAGAATTTTCTATGGAAACTGAAAAGGTGAATCTCAATAATGGACTACACCTAGAGGGGGGGTGAATAGGTGTTGTAGAACAATTTAAAAAAATCTCCTAACAAAGATTACCTAACCTTAGACTTTCTCAATGTCAAGAACTTTCTATTCTAACATCTATTCAACAAAGCATAACATCCACAAGCAAGAATGTATGCAACAACACTCTTCCAACAATTTATAAATGCAAACCACATGCAAATGCTTCAACAATTCTCAAAAATAAATCAAAAGAACAATTATCTCTTCAACTCACATCAATTCACTTCATGATATCATTAACCAAAATGAGCAGAAAAATTATTAAGGATATTCCATGGATCATCACACTTATATCACCTCATATTTCTTCCATTCAACAATACACCCAAGTAATCAATGATATCAAAAACATAAATTAAATGAAAGTGTAGAGTAAGAGAAAGAGACAATTAACACCGAATTTTAACATAGAAAACCTCTAAAGAGATCAAAAATCACGGGCCTACCACCGATTGAAAAACTCCACTATGAAGAATAAAAATCGAGGACAAGGTTTTACCTAGCTCAAGCCAACCAATCCTTCCCGGACCACTTGACTAGTACCTTCACTTTCAGCTTCTCACCTTCATCTTCTGGAGCACACTTGGAGTCTGCACCAAGTTCAATCTTGGCCTCTTCTTGAATCCACACAAGAAGAAAATGGGTTTTTGCACAAACCCAATAGAATGAGAGATTGAGATATGAATGAAGGAATGAATCAACCCATTTATTGCTCAAGAAAATCCATTAAAAACTTGTTTGGAAAACATTAAAAGAAGTGGATTTTCTTTGCAATCAAAAACCCCAAATTAGGAAAACAAGATAAGCAAATGAAGAACACATGGAGTGGCTACTCTTTTCACGTTTTCTGAAGTCCCTCACCAGAAAAATGAGAGAAGATTGCTTTTTAAAGAGTAAAGAGAAGCCCTTAATCTAATGGCTGAGATTTGATCTAAAAAAAAATTAGTGGATCGATCCACCTCTGCACTTGGATTGATCCAGAGACAGGGGAATAAAAGTCTTGCACCAAAAACCATTTCTCCCAACTTTCTAACACATTTAAAGATTAAAAATCGGGTTGATTCACATTCAATCACCACACACTTGACTACATACCTCGACTTCTTAGCAAAGTCTTAGTATTCAAGGTTAAGTGGTCCGAAGAGGAATTGGAAAACCGAGTTAAGGGACATTTGAGAATTTTGTTTGGAATTGCCAACCTTGCTAAACACTCACAAAAACATTTTTGTTGTTGCCATATACACCAAAGTCAATACTCACGTATATTTAAACATGGTATCAATAATATTTTTTTGTCTGTCTTTCCCGTTAGGCCTCTGCATCTCTTCTTCTTATGGTATTAGAGCTTTCTTGCTAACACACCAAAAACCATGGTTAGTTCATTAGTTTCTTCTCCCATAAATTCAACAAATTATCCCCTATTTGATTCTCAAAATCAAATCATCACCATTAATGTTGCCTTTCAAACCCCTTTAAAACTTACATCCAACAACTATATTACCTGGAGAGCAAAATTCAACTCATTGCTTGTTAGTCTTAATCTCAAATGTTATATTGATGGATCAACCCCTTGCCCATCAAAAACCATAACTTAGAATAATACTGAAATTCCCAATCTTGCCTACCTATTTTGGATTTGTCAAGACCAACTCATTTTTAATGCAATTTTGGGTTTTATTTTTGAAGATATTTATCTTTTCATTGCATTGTTTGAATTATCCCAAGTACTCTAGAAAAAACTCGCCACTACATATGCCAAACCATCCTATACTCGGATCTATCATCTAAAAGAAAATTTTACTCATATTTCACAAGCCACTCTTACTATTACTTAGTTTATGCTACAAGCAAAAAGGTTATGCTAATACTCTAACACTTGTTGATGCCTCGATTGGTGAAACCTTCCTCAATATTCACATTCTTGGTAGCCTCAATAGTGAATTCAGAGAGATTGTTGCTACTATGAGAACATGTGAGACCCCTATTACCATTGAGAAACTTCATGAAAAACTACTTGCTCATGAAGGTTATCTCAAAAGAAAAGACTTGAAACAAAACAATAATAGTATCACTGCAGATATGGAAATCAAACAAAATCTCAACAAATGAAACAACTACAACACCTACAAGTAGAGTAGATTTTACAACACTAGTGGTAACAACAATACTAAACAAGGTTAGAAACCAAATCGAAACTTTAATCCAAAGCCCTATAAAGGGTATTGTCAGCTATGTGATGAACAGGGTCATACAACTAACCGTTGCTTAAGGTTTTGTGTCTCTCCATCGTCATTGCAGTTACAATCATAATAAATTTTTCAATTGTATTCACAACCTCTACTCAACTGTCAACCACCTTCATTTTCTTCCCAACCTAGAGCTCACTTTGCAGCATAATCAAATGGCTCTAATATGGGTGGTTGATGGATTTTGGCACGTCTAATTATGTCACTTGTGACTTAAAAAATTTGTTTCTTCACTTAGAATATGATGTTAGTGATGACATAGTGATCGGTAATGGTATTGGTTTGCACATAACTCATATTGGTTTTATCACACTTTTCTTTCCATCTTCTCATTTCTCTCAATCTTTTACTCTTTCTAATGTCCTTTGTGTTCCATCAATGGAAAAGAATTTGGTATTTGTTTCTAAATTTTGTCAATCTAACTATATCTCAATTAAGTTTCTACCTTTTTATTTTGTGGTGAAGGATATTCGAACGAGGGCACGATTAGTGAGAGAGTGTAATCAAGATGGAGCTTATGAATGGTCATCACATGTGACTTCATAAACACATATCCTTGCATTTGCTAGTCTCAAAACCTTTCTTGAGCATTGACTTAATCATCTTGGTCATCTTTCCATCAAAATTCTCAAACGGATTATCTCCTCTAATAAGTTGCCTTTGTCATCTTCCTTGCATGGTGAAGTTGCTTGTAATACTTGCAAATGTAATAAGATGCATAAACTTCCTTTTTTTATTTCTACTTTGACAAGTCATGCACCTCTTGAATTAATATATTTAGATGTTTGGGGGCCATCTCCTATTGAATCATTTGATGGTTTTCGCTATTATGTTGTGTTCATTTACCATTTCACAAAATATTTGTGGTTATTTCCAATTAAATGCAAATCAAATGTTCCTACTGTGTCCAAAAAGTTTAAATTTTTAGTTGAAAAATATTTTCAAAACCAATCATTTCCTTTTATTTTGATGGTGGGGTGAGTTCATTGCTTAAAAAAAAAAAAAAAAAATTGAATCTCAAGGTATAAGTCTTTTTTTTCACACCTCCACATACACCTTAACACAATGAATTCTCTAAACGTCATTATCGCCACATAAAGAAACCAGTCTCACACTCCTAATGCAAGCCTCTCTTCCTTTTCAATTTTGATCTTATTCATTCATGACTAGCATTCATTATCAATCGAATGCTCACTTTCACACTATCCTTTCACACTTCTTTTGCAAAATTGTTTGATCACTTCCCGAATTATTTAGAGTTGAGGATTTTTGGGTGCCTTTGTTATCCTTAGTTGAAGTCGTACATTAAACATAAACTTGAACCAAGGTTGAAACCATGTGCTTTTCTTGGTTACTCAAAGAATCAAAGTGCCTACTATTGTCTTGATACTTCCATGAAATGTTTTTACATATCTTAACATGTTGATTTTCTTGAAAATATCTTTCCATATCTTTCCTTATTCTTTGCTTAACCAAAACTTGTCCAGATTAACATCAGACAATATCAAATTTGGTCCCACACACCTTTATTTTCTGTCGTGCCTCTTAATCTCTGTCAACCTTTATCTTCTCAACCTTTCCACATTGATTCCTCTTCTTTCCTTATTTGCAAACTCCTTAGGTCATTCTCTCCATTGACTATAGGTTCCTAAGTTCCCTCTAACCTAACTCTCTCTATCTCCATCATCATCATTAACTTCTAGTCCTTCTTCATAGTCACAAACGTGTGTGCATGCTAATTCATCGATAACACCTCATCCTCCTAATGATACTCCTATTCATGAAGAGCCTGTTTCCACTAAACCTCACCCACACCTCTTTCATCAGAGTGTTCCACCAAAGGTATGTTCTTTTCTTCCTATACGTACTCATCCCATGGTTACACGATCTCAAAAATAATATTTTCAAATCTAAAATCTTTTTTTTTCCTACACTTTATTTACCTAATTCTCTGATTGAACCTACTTGTGTCTCACAAGCATTGAACATTCCTAAGTGGCGGCAAACAATGTCTAAGGAGTTCGAAGCTCTTATCCAGAATAAAACTTGGAAACTTGTTTCTTTTAATTCTCAACAGAATCTCACTGGTCACAAGTGGGTTTTTTTGAGTTAAGAAAAGTCCTGATGGATCAATTTCTAAATACAAGGCATGTCTTATGGCCAAAGGCTTTCACCAATGACTTGGCCTTGACTACACCAACACTTTCAGTCTAGTTATCAAGCCTACCACTGTTCGTCTTATTCTTTGTCTTGTCATTTCACATAATTGGTCTATTCAACAACTTGATGTGAATAATGTATTTCTTCATGGTTATCTTTTAGAGGATGTCTACATGACTCAACCACTTGGCTTCATTCATCCAAATTTCTTTGATCATGTTTGCAAATTATAGAAGACTTTACATGGACTCAAAAAAGCTCCTCGTGTACGGTATAATGAGTTGAAATTTTTTATCCTATCTACTAGTTTCTTTAATGCTCGATTAGACACATCCATATTTATTTATACTCATGATGACGTCATTGCTTATCTGTTTGTCTATGTGGATGATCTTATTCTCACTAGTAATCACTCCTCATTGCTTATAAGTTTTGTCCAACGATTATCTACGAGGTTTTCCCATTAAAGATCTCGTGGTGCTTCATTAATTCTTGGGTGTTAAAGTTCTTACCACTTCATATGGGATGTTACTCATTCAAAGCAAGTACATTCAAGATGTTTGTTCTTGTACCAAAATGTCTGATGCTAAGGAAGTTCACACTTCTCTTTCCATCTGCTCCATTTTCTCTTCATGATAGTGTAAACTTTTTTTTATGCTACTAAATACCGACAAGTTGTTGGCATATTACAATACTTGTTTATTACACGTTTTGATATTTCTTTTGTAGTAAACAAACTCTCACAACTTATGCATCAACCCACCACTACCCACTAGGTTGCTACTAAACGTCTTCTTCATTACTTGAAGTGTATTATCTCGTATGATATCTTTTTACGTAAGAACTCCCCACTTCATGTCCATGCCTTCTCTGATGTTGACTGGGTTGGGAATAAAGATGATAGGATGTCAACTAATGCCTACATTATCTTCCTTGAACACAATCAAATTTCATCGGCTTCTTAGAAGCAATACCATGTTGCTCGTTCATTCAATGAAGCAGAGTATCGAGCAGTTGCTTTTATTGCTGCTAAACTTTCATGGATTCGATCTTTACTCATAGAACTCACTGTCTCTTTCCTACAACAACCCACTATAAACTATGATAATATGGGGACCACATAACTATGTGCAAATCTTGTTTTCCATTCTCATATAAAACATGCTAAGATTGGTTTTCATTTTGTTCGTGACCAAGTTAGTAAAGACAACTTCATGTATTTCATGTCTCTTCATAATATCAACTTGTCGATGCCTTAACCAAGCCACTATCATGCCAATGGTTGCTCTTATTACAGTTTAAGATTGGTGTACTCCCTTGACGCCTACTCTTGCAAGGACATGATAGAGATAATTCTGGTAATAGTAGCAACAACATTTCTAGAAGATATTATTTTGATGCACCCAATAAGGGAGATTCCAAAGAAAATTCTAGCGCAATAAGAATCCCTCAAATCAAGGCTTGATCATTGTATATATCCTTTGTAATTACTGTAGATTAGAATTTTTTTATAGAAATATTTTTGTTGTTGCCATATACACCAAAGTCAACACTTCTGTATATTTAAATCAATAAGATTTTTTTGGTGCATCTCTTCTTCTTAAAGGGATGCTCGATAGAATTGTTGGATTCATTAAAACCTCGGAGACTTTGAACACTCTTGAGAGAACCTAAGCTGCAACAATTCATTCTTGTGTCATAGAACTTCACACTGAAATTCAATCCTTCAAGAAATATGGTCTCATTGTTGATGAATATGTTTTTAATCTTAAGAATATTGTAGATAAGTTTGTTACCATTGGTAAACCTGTCTCAAATAGAAACCAATTGATCTACCTATTTCATGGTTTAGGAGCTTATTACAATCCATTTGTAACATCTTTCAATGGTAGATCTAATTAACCAACCATAAAGAGGTTCATAGCCTTTTTTTAAGCTTTAATCTTAGATATAGAGGCAAAATGTTGTTGAAACCAAACCAACAAAACCCTTGGAACTTCACTTCAAAATCTTAATCTTAGTCTTATCGCAATCTAAAAAACTAGAATTTCTTCTTGTACAGTAACAAAACTTTCTTCACTCCATAGAACAACTAGTTTAGTACCCAATTTCAAGTTGGAATTCTTGAAAAATTTCAAGGACAACAATAGTAGGAAGAGAGGAACAAAATTCAGAAGATGATAAAGAATTGGTTGCAAAAGTTGAAGAAACAAGAAAAATCACAAAATAGAAAGTAAGATTCATTAAATAATAAAAAAAATATATTTTTAATAATTTCTAAAAAACAAAGAGTATTTGGTAAGTTGTTTTTAAAAACACTTTTCAAAAAATAAAAAGTAAAAACTTGTTTGGATAATTTGTTTTTAAAAATAATTTTTCTTTGAAGCATGGATGTTGACATCTTCATAGTTTATTTTCAAAAGAAAAATAATAGGAGTCATTTTAGACCAGTTTTTGTCTATAAGTTTATAGTATTAATTAGGTTACTACTTGAGTTCCAAATTATTTGAAAATTAGTAGACTCATTAATGAGTCCAACACATTCAATCTTACTTGATTTAAAGTTTATTAAAACATGCATAAAAATATAATTATATGTAAAGAAAAAAACTAACAAACTTATTCAAATGAATTTTGGTTTCTGACCTTTTAATGTTAACCGTATCAATTTTGAGTTTATGACTCTAGTATTAATTGAATCGATTTTTGAATTTTAGATTATTTTTAAAAATTATTGAATTTTATGTATCAAGTTTTGCTTGATTTGAAGTCTATTTGCCTTAGAGATTTTATTAAAATACATGTAATTTCAAGGAAGATTATATATAAAGATTTTCGGTATCATTCTTGGGTAATGAGAGAATGTAAGAAAGTACCGTGTGTACTTTATTTGCTTTTTATGGTCTTTATTTTTTTATTTCTCTAAGTTTTTTTTTTTAAAAAAAAATTAGTAAAAACAACTTCTATTTATTCTTTAAAAATTATTTTCTATTTCATTTTATTTCTAAAAATAGTTTCTAAAGAACATTAACTATGCTATAATTTTAAAAAATAGATTCCTATTCTTAAAAATATAAAATTATTTTATATCACATGACTAAACAAACACTTTGTTGGCGCAACATGTAGAACCGCAATCTCCTCCTAGCTTCCTTCATTCATGGCTTCCCATTACTCGCTATTTGTTCACTAACATCCACCCCGGTTTAGCCGACAACCATTTACAATGATCATCAACATATGACAAAAATAAAAATAAGTAGAAAAAAGAAGGTAACTTCACTAAACATCACGATTTATGTATTTAGAATTTCTTTTGGATATATTTGTCACAGAAAATATTAAGGAAAGGAAAAAATTCTTAGATGTTTTCTAAAGTACTTTCTTTTTTTTTTTTTCAAAAAAAAAAAAGTGAGGAAAATAAAAGATAATAGTAATGGAACGCTCGATAAAAAATTTCACATGTCAACCTCTTCACTAAAACTCCTTGTCGCCAGTCTCGCTTTCGGCCATGGCTTCTCATTGCTCATGACCCTTCCAACAACCACTACCATTACTAACACTATCTTCCAATGTCTTTGAAAACATAGCTTCTTTAGATACATAAACTTAATGAATGTAATGGATTCATAAAATACGATGAATGGGCTCAATTTGATTTTTAAAACATTGAATTTAGAGTTGTTAGGTGGTTAAGAAAACTTTGATACAAATTTCAAAAGGTATATTTTGTTCTTCAAAAAATACTAAGGGTATGTTTGATTTAGGAAAGCACGAAGAAAAATATTAAGCAGAATGACTCATGTTTGATTTATTATAAATAAAGGAAAAGAAAATAAAAAATAACTAAAATGAGTAAAAAATTTACGCATTTTGAAAAATTTAATCTTTATACAAAAAAAAGAAAAAAAAAGTGAAACGACTTTAAAGAAACATTTAAAAATAATTATTAATAATAAATTTATTTGTTTATTTTCATTTATTTTTTCCTTTATATATTTCCTCAAATTTTCAAAAAATCAAATACAATATAAAGGGAAGCAAAAATATTTAAAAATGATTTTATATCATACAAAATATGAAAGAAAATAATATATAATTAAAAATAATTGAAAATTACATATTTTAAGTGAAAAAAGTTTTTAAAATATAAAAATAATTTATTAAATTAAATTATTTATTTTATTTAATGTAAAATGCCTGCAAATAGAATTTCCTCAACGATGGCATAGAGTAGAATGGCCCATGAAGTTGGCATGGCCCAGCTTAGTTGCCCAGGCAGGCCCAACGACACAATCAAGGACCTGGCCATCCCCCTGAGTCAATTTGTGCTTATCCCATCCGCACAACAATTTTGACCAAAATAACATTTTTTTTTAATATTTATTTAAGCATGATATATATTTTCAAAACTAATAATTAATTTATATCACTTTTTGAGAAATGAAATTGTTATGCCAGTGAAAGCTTTGATGCCAACAATGTTAGTTCAAGAAGTACACGAGGTTTTAACGTGGTTCAGCCAACCATGCCTACGTTTACGGATGAGAGAGAATGATTCCACTATACAATAGAGAATATTATAGATGACAAAACCAAATACAACTATTGGGTTCCCGAAACATCACATGTTTCCCCACTCCTTGTATCTATACCTTACTACGAGCCCTCTCGATCCACCAGGTACCTCCCGTTCTTCCTCATATCTCTATGCACCTCGTATAGTCTCTACAGGCCCATCTCCATCTCATAACTTTTTCCCTTCATGACCTAGAATATTTATAGAGATATTTCCAACAACCTTCCTTATTCTATAAGGAAGTCTAATATTATAATAATATATCAACCTAGAAATATTCTATATAATATTTTTACAAAAAAGGAATCTATACTAATTAGGAATTTGGGACACTTCCTAACAATCTCCACCTTGGACCAAATTCCATGAAGTTAATCTTCAATCTCTCCATGACACAAACCTTTTTGTATCATATCACCCCAAAAGAGCAATCGACTCCACCTTCAATGAAAATTCCTTTTGTTTTCATCTTGTGTGTTTTGTGATCTTTTACTCTCCCAGAAATCTTCAACCCAAGCTCTGATACCAGTTGTAATGCTAGCGAAAGCTTTGATGCCAACAATGTTACTTCAAGAACACAAAGATAAAACAATCACACATACGGTACATGAGGTTTTAACATGGTTCGACCAACTATGCCTACGTCCACGGATGAGAGAGAATGATTTCATTATATAATAAAGAATATTACAAAGAACAGAACCAAATACAACTATTGGGTTCCCGAAACATCCTATGTTTCCCCACTCCTTGTATCCATACCTTACTACGAGCCCTCTCGCTCCACTGGGTACCTCCCGTTCTTCCTCACATCTCTATCCACCTCGTATAATCTCTACAGGCCCATCTCCATCTCATAACTTTTTCCCCTCATGACTTAGAATATTTATAGAGATATTTCCAACAACCTTCCTTATTCTATAAGGAAGTCTAATATTACAATAATATATCAACCTAGAAATATTCTATATAATATTCTTTACAAAAAAAGAATCTATACTAATTAGGAATTTGGAACACTTCCTAACAGAATTTACTACATCAATTCAAATATTAAAGTTGTTCAACTTTGAAATTACTTTTGTAATTTTTCGCTTTTTTTTTTTTGACTCCCAACATATAATAATTGAATCAAACAAATATTCTAAGATTTTCATATCTTATGCGATGTTGATGAATTTTTTATTATTTATTAGTATATATATTTTGTAATTACTATTAAAATAATTCATCGTTGCTAGACTATATTTAAATTAATTTGTAAATACATTTATTATATTTCAACCTAAAAAGCTTAAGGTCATGTTTGATTCCTGAAAAGTATAAAGGAAAGAAAAAAAATGTCAGAATATATTTGGTTTCTAGAAAATATTGTAGAAAGAATTTTTTTTTTAAAGTAAATTGTTTTTCCATATTAGGTTTCATTATAGAAAATATAAATGAAAATCAAATATAATTAAAATTAATTTAAAATTTATATATTTTAAAATTATTTAATTTTATTATAATTGAGATAAATAAGTAAAATGCGTTTGAAAAAAATGTATAAAAATAATTTATTAAATTTAAATTTATTTTTTATTTTATTTCACTTTTTCTTTCTTTCTAATTTTCCTCTCTATTTTCTTTCCTTTACATTTTTTTTTTCAAATTTTTGAGAACCAAACATAGGTTTAATGAAATCAAATATTTAGCCCGCATTAATATTCGATATACATTTTCAAAATTCACATTTTTGTTCATAAACATTATATATTATATTATTGTCGAACATCATAAATGATATATATTAATTTTTTAATATAACGACTTCAATATATCTATTATTATTTGTTTTACCATTTTTAGGAGGTTTTTTTTTAATGAAAGAGATGTAAATAAAAATAACAAATGAGAAGAATATGAGAACTATTTGATAAAATTTTATATTTAATTGCTTGTATTTAATTCAATCAAATTAAACTTTTACATATAGGGTCCGACTACAGTATTGAGTGATACTTAAAAAAAATAACATTAATCAGATAGTGTCTCATATATAATTTTTGGTCTCATTACTTATACCTTGATTTTATTTGGTTATAATCGTATGCCTTTATCACATTCATATGTATACTCTTATTTAATGGTCTAAATCTCATTATTTATATAATGATGATTGTTTATATTAAATAGTATGATATGCATATTGAGCTTAAATCCCGTAAATTTAAGATTTTAGGAAAATTGATAATTTTTAACATGTTGCATGCTAGGTTTTGGTTTAGGATAAGTTCAAGGGTTTGAGCCACTTTCTATAGATGAATTGCAACATGATGTAAGTGTCATGACACAATGATATGACGCAATGGCTGCCGTCCATGCCCAAAACAACAAAACTATTCGTTTTCACACCTATTGGTAAGGGCAAGAGGGTGGCTGACTCGACCTTATCGTCCATGCCCAATATCTTTTAACAATTTTTGAATTTTTATCCCTCCTTGAATAGTTTTTTTTTTGATAAAAAGTTTAAAGGTAAAAATGTGAAAATGAGGTTATATATGTAATTTGCAACACATAAAAGTTATTTTTTTTCAACATTTTCTCATCCCTTATAATAAAATATTTCAACAAAAAACTATTTTTAACTTATTTTTTTAATAGAAAATTTATTTTGAAAATGCAGTATTTTTTTTAGAATAAATTTTAATTATTTTTCTCCATTATTTTAGGTATTATAAAAAAAATTATTTTTAAGAAATATTTAAAAGTTAAGTTATAAACACTTAATTGTTTCTGAAAATATTTAAAAATAAGATGATTTTTTTTTATTCGACGTTATAAAAAGTGAGGAAAATAATATGAGAAAAAAGAGAGGAAAATATTAAGGGAAAAATATGACAAAAAGAAATTATTTGTTGAGTTGAATCATGGAAAAACAATATGAAATCATTTAAAGAAAAATATTCCTTGGTATTTCTTTCATAGTTTTTTCTTTGACATAAAAAAAAAAAATCATTTTCCTCAACTCCTTTTTCATACATCCAAATATTATTGCTTTTAGTATTTTTTTTTAATTTCTAATTACTTTTCAAAAATCAAACATAATTTTAGATAATTTTTTTAAAGAAAGAGCAAAATATATTATAAGTTATTTAGAAAATCAAATTTATTCACTAAAATTCATATTTAAAATAAATTTTCAAACATCAAGCTTCTAACATAATGAGTACATAAAGAGAGAGAAAAAAATTTCCATATTTCAAAAAAAAAAAAAGAAGTGAAAATAAAAATTTAAATTCTTTTATTTATTTAGTTTATGGAAAAAAGGACTTAAAATTAAATATAATAAAATTTATTTAAAATTTTATAGATATTCAAATACTAATTTATATATATATATATATATATATATATAAGAGAATGGTAAAAATAGAAAAATAGGGTTTTTGGTAATTGTTTTAGAAAAATATTTTTTTGAAAACTATTTTTTGATGTTTTTTAAAACAAAATTTTGTTTGGAAACGTAAAATATTTTTAACTCTTTTTAATATTTTAAAATATGTTTTTAAAAATAATTTTTATACCTAGTATTTTATTTTTAATCATTTTACATGTTTGTATAATTATTTTTTTTTAGAAAATAAGTGAAAATAATAAAAAACAATCAAAAGATGTTATCTAAAAACGCTCTTAAAAATAAAAAATAAAAAATAATTTTTGGTTATGAAACATCTTTTCTTAGTTTTTTTTTGTTTTGTAAAATAGAAAATTATTTTAAAAAATAGCTATCAAACAAACCCAAGAAATTATCCATACTTCTTTATCTTTTAGGTTGTTCTACCAGATTGGTCACTTAAGACCTTTGGTTTCTACCTGGACCGATGAAATAAATAGAAAATGATTTGGTGGGATCCCCGTGAATAGAAAAAGATAGTAATCAATTTGATAATGACAATTTGATAATGTTGATATTACTTTTTCAGAACTAAAGAATCCCTCATAAATAATGTTTAGAAAATCAAATTTACACAATAAAAACTCTATGTATTCCCAAATAATTTCACAAAATAGTTGTTAAAAATAGTTATTAAAAAAAGTTTTCAATTATTTTCAAGAATAAATTTGGGAACTCGAATAAGATGATTAAAAAAAACACTTTTTTTCTTGCATGATACAATTTTGAAAGCATTATCTTTATTTTAGTTGTAATTAACGATGTATAAAATAATACAACTAAAATACCTGAACTTTAAAAAATAATTCGTTTGGAGAGTAATTAAATTAATTTTTTTATTTTTTATTTTTATAAGAAAGGTGTTTTAATTAGAAAATTATTTTCTATTTCAGATGGGGGGTTTTATGTACTTTCCCTCATCTTTCTCTCCCGTTTCCCTACTTCTTCTCAAACTTTTCTGGACATCCAAGCAGAGCGTCTATATAAGGAGATATAACACATCCCCTGAGAATACGGTGACACAAGAAGACAGAGACAAGGGAAGAAAATGGGGGAGACGCTGGGGAATTTGGGGTCTGTAATGGTGACATTGATGTTCATCTTGGCTATGTTCCGGCAATACTTCTCTTACGACCATGTCGAAAAATACTCCCGCAGATTGATGATGAAGTTTTTCAACCCTTACATCCAAATCACTTTCGATGAATACGGCAGAGCTTCTTTCATGCGCAATGAATTCTACACCGCCATCAAGACCTACCTCAGCTCCAATACCGCTGACCAAGCCAAGCGCCTCAAAGCCAACACCGCTCACCATTGATTGTAAGTAATAAAAACTTTTTACAGTTTATACTTTAAGTAAATATAAAATAAATGAAATTACAGAACTTACTTTAATTCTATGAATCCGAACCCAGTGACAACACTGTTTCTTTAAGACAACTTTATTCCCTCTCTAGTGCTCAAGGTAGTGAATAAATGTCTCCCAAGATAGAACGGATTTTCAGTTCTACAGAAGCAGCACTTCAATCTGTAGAACACCACGAACACAACTTGTGTTTTGTACTCGAACTGACAAAGGATTCAAAGAAGAGAGAGAGAAATATTCGAAAAAAAAAAATCGATTTTAATGCCAGGGTAGAAAGTCTATTTATAGTCTTCCTGGTGTCTGTTTAGAATAGGTATAAACCTATTCGGAATAGACACGTACCTGTTTAATATACCATTTCAAGTGGGTGACTTTGGAGTCAATTTTCTCATTCAATACTTAATGGATTTGAACAAATAAATATACCACGTTATACTCCTCACGGAGGAGAACACGTTGGTGCGTGGTCCCGACATTTTCGGAGTGTGGGTCACACTTTTAATTAAGCCCCAAGTTGCTCAATTATTATTTTTTCAAACTCATTTCCAACAATCCCCCACATGAATGTAAAATTGGCTTTACAACATGCAAAATGAATATGCAGACACTAGTTCGAGTACAAATGAAAAGTTACTGCTTCAGACTAAGTCACCATTGGTCTTGAACTTGCCCTAGTGAAGACTATCGGATTTACTTGGCCAGTCAATAGACGTTGTCTTTGAATTGCCAGCCGTTGGTGTAAACCAAGACAATAGAATCACGCAGTACCATTTCTAACACAGTTGGTTCTCATGTTTGTGTTCATTTTGGCCTTGAACACCTCTTGGTTCCGTGAGTAGGTTAGAGAATTTAGCCTTTCATAATTCTCATAGAAGTGGCCCCCTTCTTACTCACGTAGGTGATTTCTATTAAGAATATCCTGCAATATCCCACTTATGACACAATTTCATAAGCTATAGAAATCATTAAAAGCGTATCTTATCCTGATTCTCGCGGCAGATATGCACTGTCTCATCATAGGAATGGTTTGGAGTAAGTATCTCCGCAGTGCGTTCTGAGTTCTACATAGTTCGGTTTGCCCTTTGAACTTAGATCTTGGGATTTCCAGTCAGCTAGGTTGGGTTGCCACTATAATGACCCTTGGTTTATTTCATAGGCTTTAGACCCATTCCCTTTGATGAACTTTCTACTTGCTCTCTAGTTAAACCTTTTGTAAGCGGATCCGCAATATTATCTTTTGACCTAACGTAGTCAATTGAGATAATTCCATTTGAGAGCAATTGCCTAACGGTATTATGTCGACGTCGTATGTGACGTGACTTACCGTTATAGTTATGACTTTGTGCTCTTCCAATTGTTGATTGGCTATCATAATGGATGCAAATAGCAGGCACAGGTTTTGACCAATTTGGAATATCCTCTAAGAAATTTCATAGCCATTCGGCTTCTTCTCCAGCTTTATCTATTGCAATGAATTCTGATTCCATTGTAGATCGAGCTATACAAGTTTGTTTTGAGGATTTCCACGACACGGCTGCACCTCCAAGTGTAAACACATATCCACTTGTGGATTTTGAGTCTTTTGAGTCAGATATCCAATTAGCATCGATGTATCCTTTAAGTACAGCTGGATATCTTGTGAAATGCAGTCCATAATTTTGAGTATATTTAAGGTATCCCAAAACTCGTATTATTGATTTCCAATGATTTTCTCTGGGATTACTTGTAAATCGACTTAGCTTACTAACGGAGTATGCTATATCAGGTCGAGTGCAGTTCATCACATACATTAGACTGCCAATTATACGAGAATATTCTAATTGAGATTTTCCTATGCCAGTATTCTTAAAAAGATGAAGATTTACATCCATAGGTGTCTTCTTTGGTCTTATATCGTACTTCTTGAATTTCTCAAGTATTTTCTCAATGTAATGAGATTGAGAAAGTATAAGACCATCAGAAGTTTTTGAGACCTTAATTCCCAAAATTATATCTGCCACACCTAGATCTTTCATATCAAATCTACTAGATAGCATTTGTTTAGTCATTTTTATCATATTGGTATCACTACCAATAATTAACATGTCATCAACATATAGACATACAATGACATATCCTTTTTGAGTGTTTTTGACATAAACGCATTTATCACATTCATTAATTTTGAATCCATTTGATATCATTGCATTGTCAAATTTCTCATGCCATTGTTTAGGTGCTTGCTTTAATCCATATAAGGATTTAACAAGCTTACACACTTTCCTCTCTTGTCCAGGAGCTATAAACCCTTCAGGTTGATCCATATATATTTCTTCATCTAATTCACCGTTCAAAAATGCCGTTTTAACATCCATTTGATGTATTTCAAGATTGTTTATTGCTGCTATAGCAATTAACATACGAATAGAAGTTATTCGGCTAACTGGTGAATAAGTGTCAAAATAATCCAATCCTTCCCTTTGCTTGTACCCTTTGGCAACAAGTCTTGCTTTGTATTTATCAATTGAACCATCTGCCTTCATTTTCCTTTTGAAAATCCACTTACATCCCAATGTTTTGGTACCTGGTGGAAGATCCACTAGTTTCCAAGTATGGTTTTGCATAATAGATTCAATTTCACTATTAATTGCCTCTTTCCAATATGAAGCTTCAGGGGAGGACATAGCTTCTTTGAACGTTTGAGGATCATTTTCTAACAAATATGTTAGAAAATCTGGGCCAAACGAAGTTGACTTTCTTGCCCTTTTTCCACGTCTAGGTTCTTCGTCAACTTGTTTTTCTTTTGATTCTTGATTTACTTCTAATTGATTATTACCAAAAGTAATATCATGAGTCCTCTTTTGTGTACTTGTTTCAGATGGCTTGTTATATGGAAAAATAGTTTCAAAGAATGCAACATTCCTTGATTCTGTAATTGTATTAACATGCACATCAGGAATCTCGGACTTATAAACAAGAAAACGATATGCACTACTATTATTAGCATAACCAATGAATATACAATCAATGGTTTTAGGTCCTATTTTAACCTTTTTAGGTTTAGGAACCTCCACCTTTGCCAAACACCCCCACACTTTTAGATATTTATAGCAAGGCTTGTGACCTTTCCATAATTCATAAGGTGTTTTAAGTGTTTTCTTATGAGGCATTTTGTTAAGAATATAATTGGCGGAAAGCAACGCTTCCCCCCACAAATTCTGGGGTAAACCAGAACTTAACAACATAGCATTCATCATTTCTTTCAATGTTCTATTTTTGCGTTCAGCAATCCTATTAGATTGAGGAGAATATGGAGCGATAGTTTGGTGAATGATTCCATGTTCTAAACAGAACTCCTCGAAAGGGGATTCATATTCACCACCTCTATCGCTTCTTATTGCCTTAATCTTTTTGCTAAGTTGATTCTCAACTTCATTTTTATAATGTTTAAACATTTCAATTGCCTCATCTTTGCTTTTAAGCAAATATACATAACAGTATCTAGTGCAATCATCGATAAAAGTAATAAAATACTTTTTCCCACCTCTCGTTTGCACAAACTTTAAATCACAAATATCACTGGGAATTAAGTCTAGAGGTTCAGTACTTCTTTCAACTGAATGAAAAGGTACTTTTGTTAATTTAGATTCTACACAAGTTTCACATTTATGATTAGGATCAATATTAAATTTAGGTAGATAATCTAAGTGAATTAATCTACGTAGAGTATCATAATTAACATGTCCTAATCTACTATGCCAAATATTAGAAGACTCAAGCAAATAAGCAGAAGAATCAATCTTATTATTATTAATAGACTTAGGAACAACAGTCATTACATTCATCTTAAAGAGCCCATCACTAAGATAGCCCTTTCCCACAAACATCTCATTCTTTGTAAGTACAAACTTATCAGACACAAACACTAATTTGAAACCATTTTTGCTAAGCAAAGATCCAGAAACCAAGTTCTTGCGAATGTCTGGCACATGAAGCACATCATTTAAAGTGAGTTCTTTGCCAGAAGTCATTTTCAGAATCACCTTTCCATGGCCTTCAACTTTGGAACTAGAAGAGTTACCCATGAATAATTCTTCATTTTGCTCCACGGGTTTGTAAGTTGAAAACATCCACTTGTTGGAACATATGTGACGAGTAGCCCCCAGTGTCCACCCACCATTCCTTGGTGTTTCCTACAATATTGCATTCGAATACAACAACGGAAAGATTCATCTCAGAGACATCATTTGAAAGTTTATCAAATTCTGTCACATTAGCTTGGGGTTTCTTTTCCTTCTTTGGCTTACGACAATCATTAGACTTGTGACCAGTTTTGCCACAATTATAACATTTGCCTTTGAATTTCTTCGCCGCATTTGATCCTTGATTCTGATTTTGATCACCATGCTTTCGTTTCTTGTTAGTTTTTGGTCCTTGTTCAATAACATTGGCTTTAGCCTCCATTGAATTATTTCCCTTCTTTTCAGATTTTCGGTTGTCCTCCTCAATCCTTAACCTTACAATTAATTCTTCAAGATTCATCTCTTTGCGTTTGTGCTTGAGATAATTCTTGAAGTCCTTCCATAGTGGTGGTAATTTTTCAATCACAGCAGCCACTTGAAATGAGTCACTAAGACTCATTCCTTCAGAATGGATTTCATGAAGAATTACTTGCAGTTCTTGAACTTGACTTATAACTATTTTGGAATCGATCATTTTGAAATTAAGAAATTTGCCGACTATGAATTTCTTCATGCCAGCATCCTCAATTTTGTATTTCTTGTCAAGTGAATCCCATAGTTCCTTTGCTGTCTTGAGTGAACAATACACATTGTAAAGTGTATTGTCTAAGCCATTAAGCACATAATTTCTACATAAGAAATCAGAATGCTTCCATGCATCCACGGCAGCAACCTTTTCCTTGTTGGTTTCTCCTTCTTCAAGTATGGGACATTCTTCATGAAAGAACCTTGCCAAGTTCAATGTGGTGAGGTAGAAGAGCATCTTTTGTTGCCAACGTTTGAACTCATTCCCATTGAATTTCTCTGGTTTTTCTCCATGAGTCAAATTCATTGTAGGAATATTGCTTGAAGATGCCATTTGATTTCTATTACAAAAACAGAAATGCAGAAAATTCAGAATACAAAATTCTGATTTAAAAAAAATAATAGATGAATAGAATATTTAAGTTTCCAAATGCAGAAACACAATCTGATTTGAAACTTAAGAATATAATATTCACTGAAGTATAAACTACAAAAAGTTTTTATTTAATAAAGTTGTCTTAAAATTGTAAGCAATAAAAACTTTCTATAGTTTATACTTTAAGTAAACATAAAATAAATGAAATTACAGAACTTACTTTAATTCTATGAATCCGAGCCCAGTGACAACATTGTTTCTTTAAGACAACTTTATTCCCTCTCTGGTGCTCAAGGTAGTGAATAAATGTCTCCCAAGATAGAACGGATTTTCAGTTCTACAGAAGCAGCACTTCAATCTGTAGAACACCACGAACACAACTTGTGTTTTGTACTCGAACTGACAAAGGATGCAAAGAAGAGAGAGAGAAATATTCGGAAAAAAAAAATCGATTTTAATGCTGGGGTAAAAAGTCTATTTATAGTTTTCCTGGTGTCTGTTTAGAATAAGTATAAACCTATTCGGAATAGACACGTACCTGTTTAATATACCATTTCAAGTGGGTGACTTTGGAGTCAATTTTCTCATTCAATACTTAATGGATTTGAACAAATAAATATACCGCGTTATACTCCTCGCGGAGGAGAACGTGTTGGTGCATGGTCCCGACATTTTCGGAGTGTGGGTCACACTTTTAATTAAGCCCCAAGTTGCTCAATTATTATTTTTTCAAACTCATTTCCAACATTGATGACCATGAAGAGGTTGAAGACGAGTTTGAGGGAGTGAAGCTGTGGTGGGCTTCAGGCACGATCAAAGCCGTAACTCATACCTCCCCCTCCTATGAGCAGCCGAATGAGATGAGGTACTACCGGCTGACTTTCCACAAGAAACACCGGGATTTGATCACCAAGAAGTACCTCAGTCAAGTTTTGACACAAGGGGAGGCGATTAAGGGCAGAACCCGGCAGCGGAATCTTTATACCAATACCAACAGTTGGTCGATGTCGATGTAGAGCCATATGGTTTTTGATCACCCTGCAACTTTTCAAACGCTTGCCATGGAGGCTGAGAAGAAGAGGGAGGTGATCGAGGACTTGGTTTCTTTCAGCCAGGCTAAGGATTTCTACGCAAGAATTGGGAAAGCTTGGAAGCGGGGTTACCTCCTTTATGGCCCTCCTGGGACGGGAAAATCTACCATGATTGCTGCCATGGTGAATCTGTTGCTGTACGACGTCTATGATCTTGAACTGACGGCGGTCAGGGACAACACCGAGCTGAGGAAGCTGCTGATGCAGATTCCGAGCAAGTCCATCACTGTGATTGAGGACATCGACTGCTCCCTCGACTTGACGGGTCAGAGGAAGAAGATGAAGGAGAACAAGGCGGCCAAGGAGGAAGAGAAAGACCCCATTACAAAACAAGCGAAGGTAGGAGACTCTGATGAAGGGAAAACCAGCAAGGTGACTCTCTCCGGGCTGTTGAACTTCATTGACGGCCTTTGGTCGGCCTCCGAGGGGGAAAGGCTGATAGTGTTCACGAAGAACTACATGGAGAAGCTCGACCCAGCTCTGATTCGGCGAGGAAGGATGGACAAGCACATCGAATTGTCATACTGCAGCTTTGAATCATTCAAGGTGCTGGAGAAGAACTATCTGGAGCTTGATTCCCACCACCTGTTCGACACGATTGAGAGGCTGTTGGGGGAAAGTAGAGTGACCCCAGCTGATGTTGCTGAGCATTTGATGCGTAAGAATACAAGTGTGGCTGATGCTGAAACAAGCTTGAAGAGCCTGGTTCAGGCATTGGTGATGGCCAAGGAAGAAGCAATGTTGAAGGTCAAGGAAGAAGGCAAAGAGAAGGAGCCATCTGCTAGGGAAGAAGATTGATGATCATTGGCAAGTGGGGTTTAATTTTTATTAGTGTTTGAATAAATAGAGACTATGATCGTGTTTATCCTTCTGAATTAATTCCTGGGAATTATGAAATATTGGTCAAGTTAATAGTTTGGTAATTGAGGTTAATGGGAAATGCATATGGTGACCAATTCTGAAGATCTTTTCTAGGGCTTAAGACATGGGGGGAAAGGACAAGAGAAATGAAAGGGGAAAGTTTGTGCCTAATGAATATTTTTACACCGGGAGGATGAATGCCGATCAGTTCTATTATGGAAATTGAAGACATAAGTAATATAAATGTTATTTGACCCTGTTTGACGGTGATTTTAGAAAACATTTCTAACATTTTTAACATTTGAAGAATTTTATCATTCGAGTATTAAAAAGGTTAGCAACGTTTTCTATCATTCTTATCAAACATACTTTTCATTTACTAATAAAAGAAAGTGTTTTTCAATAGTTGCAAGTCATACTTGGTTTGACTAAGCTTTTAGAGAACATTTATAATATAAATAACATTTATCAAGAAATCAAACATTTGAAAAGATTAATATTTTGAAAGTAAGGTAAATATCTATTTTTTTAACATATTTTTATAATATAATAAAGCCTATGATTTAATAATTTAAACTTTTAAAAATGAATTTTAACCATATTTAATAAAAACTCATATTAAAATAATTTATTTAAGTTGTTTAATTCCATATGGAAAAAAAATTAATTTTTTTTGAATTATTTAATTTTTATATAAAAGAGAAAAAATAAATTATTTTTAGAAATCAAATTATAATCGGGAAATTAAATATGAAAAACATTTTTTTGAATTTTTTTTTTTGTATAAACGTATTATAAATTTAGCATCTCAATCTTACTTAATTTAAAGTTCATTAAAAAATTTTAAAAAATATAATTATATGTAAAGGGAAAAGCTAACAAACTTATTCAAATTGAATTTTGGTTTCTGACTTTTAAATGTCAACCGTATCAATTTTGAGTTCATAATTGTAGTATTAATTGATTCGATTTTAGAATTTTAAATTATTTTTAAAAATGACTGAATTTTATATATAAAGTCTTACTTGATTTGAAATATATTTGCCTTAAGAAAAAGAAAAAATAGATAAGTTAAAGGAGAATTTTATTAAAATACATATAATTTAAAACGATACCATAGTTAAAGATTTTCCGTATCACTATTGGGTAATGAGAGAAAATGTAAGAAGAAAGATACAATGCTATACTATTTTTTTCTTTTTATGATTTTTTTTACTAAAATTTTCTTTTCTTTTTAAAAACTAGTGAAAACAATTTTTATTTATCTTTTAAAAATTATTTTCTATTTCCCTTGCTTCTAAAAACAGTTAAAACAAGCACTTTTTGGATGCAACACCTAGAAGGACAATCTCCTCCTAGCTTCCTTCATTCATGGCTTCCCATTAGTAGCTATCTTTTCACTAACATCCACCACGGTTTAATCAATGACCGTCAACATATGGCATAAAAATAAAAGTAAGAAAAAACATTAAATTTAGAGTTGTTAGTTGCTCAAGAAACCTTTTGTGTAGGTTCCTAAAGTTATATTTTGTATTTTCTTTTTGAGAAGTAATAACGTTATGTTTGATTTATGAAAGTATAAAAATAAAAAACTAAGAAAAATGACTTTCCCGTGTTGGATTTATAATAATAATAAAAAAAAACTATAATGAGTTAAAAATGTATCTATTTTGAAAATATTTAATCTTTATAAAAAAAGAAAAAAAATGAAATGAATTTGAAGAAACATATAAAAATGAATATTAATATTAATTTTTATTTTTATTTTTTTCCCTTACATTTTTTTCTCAAAATTTCTAAAATCCAAGTGGAGTATAAAGGAAATAAAAATTATTAAAAAAAAATTATTTTCTCATGTTGTATCATACAAAATATGAGAGAAAATAAAATATAATTAAAAATAATTAAAACTTATATGTTTTCAAATTGTTTAATTTTTTTTATATAAACCATGAAAAATAAGTGAAATAAGTTTTAAAAATATATAAAAATAATTTATTAAATTTAAATTTATTTTTTATTTTCTTTAATTTTTTCTTTAATGCAAAATACCTGCAGATAGAATTTCCTCAAGGATGGCATAGAGTAGAATGCTCCATGAAGTGTGACCCAGGCAGGCCCAACGACACAATCAAGGACCATGCCGTCCCGAGCCCAAGCCGAAGTCCAAGCTAAACTGAAAGCTAAGGGAGGGCCCAATCAGAGGAACGTAGCCCATCATGGAACCCACAAGAGAAAACCAACCTATGAATTAATGGCTCGTGCTCAATTGCTAATTCATGATTAACCATTGTTTTAGTTGCCAACCAAGGTTAAGCCCTGAGTCAATTTGTGCTTATCACATCCGCACAACAATTTTGACCAAAATACCATTTTTTTAAAATATTTATTTAAGCATGATATATTTTCAAAACTAATAATAAGTTTACATAACTTTTTGAGAAATTAACTGAAAATCTTTGTTTTTTTTTTCAAAGTACGACATCAATTCAAATAATGAAGTTGGTCGACTTCCCATTATATTTTTTCCAACTAGTATAGATGGGGGAAGACTTTGAAGTTACCTTTTAACCTTTTCCGCTTTTTTTTTACTCTAATTGATAGTAATTGAATTAGACAAATATTCTAAGATTTTTATTTATTTTTTCCTTTTTTTTAATAACCGTGGATGTCCGAGTTAGCTTATGCTGGCCTCGACTAATCTCATGAGGCCTTGAAGTTAAGGGTTGGATAAACCTCCAATGACCTAAGGGGATTCAAACTGGTGATCATTGAGGAGTAAATCCAAGGTCGGATCAATTAAGTTACCCCTTAAGGTTCTAAGATTTTCATATCTTATTTGATGTTTAACGATTTTTTTTATTTATTTATTAGTATATATATTTTGTAAATACTATTAAAATAATTCATTGTTGCTAGACTATATTCAAATTAATTTGTAAGCACATTTATTATATTTCAAACTAAAAAATTTAAGGTTACGCTTAGTTCTGGAAAGTACAAGTGAAAGAAAAAAAATGTTGGACTATATTTGGTTTCTGAAAAATGCTGATGAAAGAAAAAAATGTTGAAGTAAATTATTTTTTCATATTAGGTTATATTATAGAAAATATAAAAGAAAATTAAATATAATTAAAATTAATTTGAAATTTATATGTTTTTAAATTATTTAATTTTGTTATAATGGAGAGAAAAAAGTAAAATGAGTTTTAAAAAATGTATAAAAATAATTTATTAAATTTAAACTTTTTTTTCTTCACTTGTTTTTTCTTTCTATTTTTCCTCTCTATTTCCTTTTTTTCGCATTTTCCTTCAAATTTTCTGAGAATAAAACATAACTTTAATGAAATCAAATATTTAGCCCGCATTAATATTCGATATACATTTTCAAAATTCATATTTTTGTTCATAAACATTATATATTATATTATTGTTGAACATAATTCATATTTTTGTTCATAAACATTATATATTATATTATTGTTGAACATCATAAGTTATATATATATATATATATATATATATATATATATATATATATATAATTTTTAATATAAGGACTTCAATATATCTATTATAATTATTTGTTCTATCATTTTTAGAAGTTTTTTTTTAATTAAAGAGACATAAATAAAAATAACAAATGAGAAGAACACAAGAACTACAGTTTTGAAGGTACTTAAAAAAAAAATTCACTAATCAGCTAATACCATATATATAATTTATGGTCTCATTACTTTATACTTTGGTTTTATTCTATGATTATTTATATTAAAGAGCATGTATATTGAAGTTAAATTGAGAGTGACGTGAACTTAATGGGTTTGAGCCACCATCTCTAGGTGGATTGCAACATGATGTAGTGTCATGACACAATGATATGACGCAATGGCTGCCGTCAACTACAACACTTCCCCATTTATTAAATTAAAGGGAAATTCTATGGTGCTGAGGGAGGTAACATACCTCAGATTTTTTGCAGCCGTTGGATGAAAGATATTAAATCTTAGCCATTCAAAAGAAAAAGAAAAAATGAAAAAAGAAAAACTGGCTACCTGTTCTCTCCCCCTCTCAGCCCATTTTCCCGTTTGTTCCCTCTCTTCCCTCATTTTGTACCTGTTCTTTCCCCCTCTCAGCCCCTCTTTTCTCGTTTTTCCCTCTCTTCTCCTCCATAGCCGAGCGTCTTCTCCTCCATAGCTGAGTGTCTTCTCCTCCATGGTTGGCTATGTCTCGTGCTCTCATCTCCACACTTCTCCATAGGTCCATGGTTGGCTGTGTCTCGTGCTCTCATCTCCACACTCCTCCATAGGCGGCCGTCTTGTCCTCCATAATCGGTTGTGTCCCCGTGCTCTGATCTCCACTCATCCTCGACAGTCGGGTCGAGTTTCCTCTTTTTTCCTCTCTTCATTCAAGGAGTGTCTAGTGCCAAATTTATCACCAGCCCGCCTCCACAATCACAACCCTCTCTCAATCTTCACTCACAATCTCATCATCTTCCAAAACCCACCTCAAACAACTCCAGAATAACCTCAAAACCAACCTAAAAACCAGAGTCTACTCCAGAAAAAAAAAAGAAAATCCTATCTTCAGAAGAAACGTAAGAGGCAAATGCGAGACAATGAAGAAATGGGGGAAAGAAAGCACTAAAGAAGGAGATAGAGACCCCTCTCACCATTAATCTTCAGTCGAGTTTCTGTTTTCTCCATTTTTTACCGAGTTTCCCGATATTTTCCTCTATTTTCCTCTCTTCTCCATACTTGGCTCTTCTCCAGGTACTTGTGTTTTCAGCTCATCTCCATCGGCTGTTATTTTCAGGTGCTTTAAGTTGTTTTTGTGTATTGTTGGATGTTTTTGTGTTATTGGGTGTTTTCGGGTGAGATATTGTAACTGTTTCGGGGGACATCTTTTCGAGTTCTGGCTTTTTTAGTATCCCCTCTGATTATGCCCATATTTAGTTTTCATATTTGGGGTTTTTTCGGGTTTTGAAGTAAAGAGTACGATATCCCCGCACCCCCCCCCTCCTATCCATAACCCTTGTATTTTGTTCATATTTTATATTTTGTTTAAGGGGTGTTTTCGGCTTTTAAATTTCGTGGTTTGAAGACCCGAATTGAAGACATAGCTGGAAGAAGAAGAAGAAGACATGTAGTCCTAAGAGAAAGAAAGCTAAAAAGGACACAATTTGTTGTTAATCGAAAGGCGATTGTGTCGTACTTATTTGCCGAGTTCTATATCAAGGAAAAAAAAATGTGAGTATTGATAATGTGTTTTACAATATTGTAGCCATTATATTTCATGCTTTTTGTGAGATTTATGGATTGATGACATTAATGAAAATAATGTGGTTAGATCCATAATTGGAGATTGAAAATAATTGATATGCTAATTTTGTGACCATTTAAAATGTACATAGATTTAGGGAGGATTTTGTAGTGGTGGTGAAAGTATGTTTGATTTATTATATCCGAAATCATATTATAAAAATTGACTTAAATGATTTGATTTAATTTTTAGGAGCGAACGCGATGGTCTTGAAGTTGTTAGAAATCCAAAGAGGCCTATCGGCGCTTGGATACATTACTAGTAAGGGAAAATAGAAATATGTAAAATAATATGTTTTTTAATGTAATTTTTGTGGTTGTTATAGTTAAATTTGTTTGAAATTGTTTTGTAGTAACGATCAATTAGCCATGATGAAAGAGAAGGATAAAGGAGTGAAGATAAATGATGATGTAAGGAGTAATATTGCTATGTCTAATATAATTACATTTTACAATTAGAATTTAAATTATGTGACCAATTAATGTAGTTGAGGAAAAATTGGGCAAGAAGTGGAATGCACTTTCTAAAGTAGAAAAAGAAAATTTCATGGCAAAGTCGAAAGAAAGTTCAAAACAATATTCACTTCAAAAGGGTGTGGTTCCAAAGGTACTTTTTTTTGTAATGAATATTTAATTTCTTTACTTATGTATTTGTTGGAAATTATATTAATGTAAACATGTTTGATGTTTGTGTATCTTTTCAGTTATATCTTCAGACTCGATGCTCCCCCGAGCGAGTGATTAGAGTGATTGAGAAATTAGAACCAAAGCAAAAGGCAGCCATAGAAGAAATAGGATTTGGTAGCCTCTTGCAACTTCGATGTAGGAAAATTGATCATGGGTTATGTCTTTGGTTGATAAATAGTTTTAATCCGAACACTTATATCTTAAAGTTGTATAATACTTGTGTCAAATTATCCCCCATTGATGTTGAATTTATTATGGGATTGAGGGCAAGAGGGTTCAAGATTGGCATGAACAAAGATGTTAGCCATAAGAATGATTTATGTAAAAAATATTGTGATAAAAAAGGGCGATTGCCATTAGTGATGTTAGAAAATCAAATTAGGGAGGATAAAGAGGGTGGAAACGATTTTAAAGTTCGTTTTGTATTATTTGTGTTGGGTGCATTATTGTGCCCAACAATGAAGCTTTTTGTGAATCGTTCTTTCTTACATCTTGTGGAAGACATCGATTCAATAAAGAAGATGAATTGGGCAGAATTTGTGTTGTCCTATCTTGTGCACGGGATTGAAGAGTTTAAGAAGAAACAACAAAGTGGGGTTTCCGGTTGCTTATTGTTTTTAATGGTAATGTCCTTGTAATTAATTTACATCATAGTGAAATACAATTTTGTTTTAATATAATTTATGAACTAACTATATATCTATGTCAAATATACTCGTAGTTATTCTACCACGAGCATATATCGTTTGAAGAGAAATTTCTACCGCTTATACTCGACCTTCTCCTCGGATTACTGCTTGGGGAGATGATGAAGTATTGGACAGGAAATGAAGATTGAAAAAACTTGGTGGATATGCAAATGAGAATGTAAGTTATAGTTTTGAAAGTCGTTTACTATTTATTTAAGTTTTTAGTGGTTTAAAATCTGATATGTAGTATATTTTGATGAATATATTGTAGCTCAAAATATGGGTGATAGAAAACGAGATAAGGGATTGCGTTGATGGAAATGCAACGACAATGGCGAGTGAGAATGAGGACGATGAGAAATTTGTAATCAATCAAAACAAAGATGTTATTAAACGAGTAAGTGTTTTACAATATTCTTCGTGACTATCTATATTAGCATTGAAGCTTTGTATTATGATGTTATTAATCACGTTCGTATATATGACTAGGTTGATGGTGGGAACTTAATGGAGATGGATAAAACCTTTCAACAATTAAAGACACATCTAATTGATATGGCTTATGGTGCAAGTAGTAGTAGTTGTGATCAAATTTTGGCTAAATTTGAGGAGAATTATTCTACAGTGAAAGGTCTCTTCCTTAGGTCAAGCGGAAAACCTTTGAGAATTCACGAGGAAGGAACGAAGAATGACATGCTCCCATGCGAGAGAAGTTTGGAAGATACGAACAATATGAATGTGAATGAACATTATCTTCACACTTTGTCAAATGAGAAGTTATGCACCGAGGACTTGAATGAAAAGAATGAAGATGCATGTGCTACATCAATTGAAGTGCATATCATTCCAGACGAAAATGAAAATATTTTACCACTTCCAATCAAAAGGAGTAGAAGAGATTATGGAAAGGTATGTATCATATAAAAGAAAAAATTATTTTCTTTACAACTACTTAACCATTACATAGTAAATAGATGTATATTAATTGCATTTTCCATTTTAGGAACCATTACGAGCACTATGTGGTTATCCTAATCATGTCATGAAAACACGTTCATCAAGGGAGAGGAAACCAAGTAAATTCAAGGTCTCCCCGTTTGTACACAAATTAAGGAAGATGGTAAAACACGAAGCATCAGAGGTATAATACAAATAGTTTAATCTCATTGTTCTTATTTTTGATACTTAACATATATAGTTAATAATTATGTCTTATTTTCGATTTAGTCAATCCCCATGTCCATTCGTGAAGACGTGGTGGATACTCAATCATTCAATGTACTTCAATCTCTTGTCGCTGATTATGTTTTCAATAGAGCATTGTCAAAAAGGTTGGTCGTGTCTAGAACATTCATAGATGTGTTGTTACAATTTTAGCCTTCATATGCTTCCAATTTATTCAAGTTTGTTTGAACATATTATTATTTTAGTGAGGTTCTTGTTGACTTTGGTCATGAACATGGAGTTCGTGGAGATTTTCACTGCTTACGTCCTAGACAAAATTTGTTCGATGTTGTAAGTACCTACTTCATTTATATCAAATGCGTGCTATATTAGTTAAATAAATTTATTGAAGTTATTGTTCAACAACAGGTAATAAATCTAGAAGCCTCAAAGCTAAATTATTTTGAAAGACAATTCATAGGCATACGAAGTATAAGATGCTATCTTCCACGACATTTTCAGTAAGCTCATATTTCTTGTTGTTTACTTACATATTAAGTACAATATACTAATGTTCGTATTATGTTTTCTTATTAGCAAATGATTTTGTGCGGGAGTCCTCATCCTTTTTTCGATAGAAAAACATCCATCGTGAGTAAGTACATTAGCGAATTGGATGATTGCGAGAAGGTTAGTAATTATTTGTAATGTTTTCACCTATAATATACTATATTTTTTGTGGCCCAAGTCATATATATTGTTTTCCTACCTTTACAGCTATTTATTCCAATGCATGACGATTGCCCTGGTCATTGGTATCTGTGCGTCATTGACTTCAAAGACTTTGATATCCAAATTTTGGATTCATTACGATCGAAGAGTCGGGACGAGTTCCGGTTTAAGAGTGTGAAAAAAGTGGTATGCTTTCTCCTTTTTGTTTTCCTTTTTATTTGGTTTTTTTTCTCTTCTATATTTATTAACCACTTTCAAATAAATTAGGTTGAATTTTGTCAAACGTTCTTCAAACTGTATGACATAGGGAAAGATGTCTTCCAATTCTCCATTGATTGGGCTCCTTCGATTCCAACCCAAGATAATGGGTTAGTATGAATACATAACTCACATTAATATTTTTTTTCTGATGTATAATTAGACAACCATTCAATAAGTTGTTTTGCTTTTCTTTTCTCTTTCTTAGGTGGGACTGTGGAGTGCATGTCATTAGACATATGCAGAGATTCAAAAATGGTGATTCGATGACGAGATCCGACTTTTGTAATTCCCTTAAAATACGTCGAGAAATAGCATGTGATTTAGTTTTACACGAGGGAAATAGAGAAAAACAAACCATTGTGGCTATTGTTTGTACAAAGACGTCGACACGAGCAATGAAAAAATTATTATTATGATATTTGTTATTTTTCTAATATTTATCATTTCCATCTCCACATATGGTCATGTTTATTGGGAAGTTGTGAGATTCGATGACCATACATTATTAATGATTAAGTCCATTTTATTTGACTATCCAAATACTCTTCTTTCAATATGGTAGGCAAAATGAAATTGTAATATATTGGTATCATTCATGTTCGACATGTGTGATTTTGTACGATCTTTAACCTAATCAGATTTGTAAATATTCATTTATCTATGCTAAAAATATATAGTTAGTACATTAGTAGACCGGTTGATGAATGAGCTTCAGCCGGTAAGAACCAGTCCAACGATTTAGCTAAGTCCACTTTTCATAGGCATACGCATTATGCCTACCGGTTGAGAACATTCCTCATATTGATAATGACCCTATGGATGCAGTGTGAACTCATTCAGGATTTGTCCCAACCACCTCAAACAATTTTGGATGCAGAATGACCCGGTGTCGGCGTTCAATTGAGTGATTGAAGATTTTTCTAAAGGGAGTGACCAATTTTTTGAGTTGTGGAAAGCGGTTGATCAATGAAGAAATTGTCTCAACCGGTTGACGAATGATTTGACCAGTGGGAACGGGTTGACAAATATAGCAAACTGGTTGACGGATTTTCTCAATGGGTAGATCGTTTTTTAACCAGTTGCAATCGGTTGAAGATGGGTATCAACCGGGTGAGGAATTTGCTCATCCGGTTGAGGGTTGTTTCAAGTTCATGCAACCGGTCGACCTCCCCGGTCGACCGCATGTACCACACGGTTGAGTCAATTTCAACCAGTGTCAACCGGTTGAGGAATTGTCTCAACCGGTTGAGAAAATTCCTCAACCGGTAGGCACTGGTGGAAAAATACCTCTACCGGTTGAGGAATTTGTCTCAACCGGTTGAGGAATTTGTCTCAACCGGTTGAGGGTTTTTTCCACCAGTGGCTACCGGTTGAGAAATTTTCTCAACCGGTTGAGACAATTCCTCACCCGGTAGCACTGGTGGAAAAATCCTCAACCGGTTGAGGAATTTCTCGACCGGTTGAGGGATTTTCCACCAGTGGCTACCGGTTGAGAAATTGTCCAACCGGTTGAGAAAATTCCTCAACCGGTAGCCACTGGTGGAAAAATCCCTCAACCGGTTGAGGGAATTCCTCAACCGGTTGAGGAATTCTCTCAACCGACACCTTTGTTTCATATGAATTACACATCATATTGATTACTTTCCTATAGTTAACTCATAACCACCTAATTTGTCAAACTTTAACCACAATTGAATTTAATTAAATCTGCATAATTAACCGTTTTATTCGACATGATATAAATGAATCGTTTTCTCCATTTACCAATCATTTTATCACTTGTAATCAATTAAATTATAGATGTAGAGGATATTGCAGTCTATCAATCAACTTGACTCTTGATCAAAATTCAAACTTTTCATTAAATAGTCAAGTTAAAAGTACACATTACTAGAAGCGATAACGTCAACTAATAAAAATACTGATTTAATACCTACCATCCTTACTCCGTTAAGGAATAAAAAAAAGGTTGCATTTCCACCATATTTGGATATTTGTTTGGATCCCCACCTTGACATGGTGTTGTCATATTTTGTTCATGTTGCTGAAATCCTGCTATCTGCACATGCACATTCCATTGTTATTTTCAGCTGTCCAATTCCATTCCAATTAATTAAACCTAATCATTAAATAATGCATAGCTCAAATTCATGTCAAAAGTGTTTCTTTATTCCCGATCTTACATTATTAAGTTCACCACAATCTATGTACATGTCAGATCGGTCATTCGACAAATGCTCCCCTAACATTCCCTGCATTTTTCAAAAATTAAGTGTTGTCAATTATTATTAAATTAGATGTTATCAATGTTTGGAAATTATATAACAAGCCTATTGTACATACATGTATGCTTGCAAAAATGTCAACTGATGAATTTGTTGAAGGCATCATTTCCATTTGAATGTCACATTGGGAAGACAAATTAGTTTCCTCCTACGTACTCATAATGCCATCAAAACAATTATGTTAGTCATTTATTTAAGTACACCTACCAAAATTAATCTTAGAGCCAATTTTTAATTGAATATGACATACCATATAACCCGGCTGAGCATTTTGAGGGATCGTAGCTTCTGGACACTTTCGAATTGTGTGACCCACTCTTTACAACGACTACATCGTCTTCCCTTTTGAACATTCATTGCCACTTTGCCTGGATTCCCTTTAGTCTTCACAATATTTGGATCACGAACTTGGTTATTGCTTGTCGCTCCATCTGCTGCTATTTTCTTCCCTTTCAAATTATAGTTATAGAGTTCCTCCATTCTCGCCGTCAAATTTTGTATTTCATTTTTGGCCTCTATAAATGAAGATGACGTATCTGACGCAAAGTAGGAGAGCTTGTTGCACATCGAACTCAATGAACCATATCGTACAAACTGATCCATGTCGTTATCCGTCTCATTCACTCGTACTGATCTTGTATACACCTTTGCTAACTTTGTCCACCTCTTCATAATACATGACTGAGGAATCTCTTCCAAATGCTCCACCTTCATAACCACCACCATGTGGCAACATGGGATGCCAATTGACTCAAACATCATGCATGAGCATTTTAATGTTACAATATCCGGGCAAAATTGTACTTCCCAATTTAAGTTCGGGTGTCTGAACTTAGATAATGTGTATGCCCGCATTGAATGATCACTTACAAGACCTACCACAAAGAATAACTCTGCATTCTTCATCTCCTCACGAAATTTAAGGAAAGATTCTTTCGTGTATACCGTCGCAGCATGATTTTCAATTATGGATAGTTTGGTCGAAAGCACTGGTGAAGAATTGTTCGACTCGAACTCTGCCTTTGCCTCGTTTTGCCGTATTCTCATTATGGCTCTATCAAATTGTTGTACAAACTCATACAGTCGCAAACGAATTTTTAAGAATCTATTTAGATATGCATTCATACTCTCACACCTTTGTGTGGTTCTCATCCCTCCAAAAAAATTTCCACGTAAATACGCCTCTGCCCATCTTTTACGTTTCCCATATATCTCGGTCACCCAACGATTCTCATTAAGTCCCAAATTTGCAACCATTTCATGCCAAACCTTTTCAAATTCTGCTTCATTCCCACGCATGAACATGCACCTTGCAAATATGCTTGAGAAATCCTTAATATGCACATTCGTGAATGCATTTCGTTGTAAATGCCATGAACACAATCGATGACACGTATCGGGTAATAGTTTTTTGATTGCCTTACGCATAGCTTTATCCCCATCGGTTACAACAGATATGGGTTTCTTATTCATCATTGCCTCAAGAAATGTCTCCAACACCCATTCATATGTCCCAACACTTTCATCTATCAATAACGCACAACCAAATACAACAGTTTGGTGGTGATGATTAACACCGACCAACACTACTAGAGGCTTTTTATAGGCATTTGTCCTATAGGTTGTGTCAAATGCTAGGACATCTCCAAAACACGCATAATCCATTCGAGCAGTTGAATCAGCCCAAAACAAATTTGCTAGTCGACTTTCTTCATCAATGTTGAATTTATAAAAAAATGAAGAATCCATTTCTGCCTTTCCACACAAATAAGCCAATGCCGCTTCTGCATCACCGTCTTTAATTTCACTTCTACGCATTGCATCAACGTGATTGTATATATTTTTTTGTGTGAAACCGACGTGCTCATGTCCCCCTAATTGTTTGACCATATAGTCCATAATTTGTGTTGTTTTAACACCTACTTTACGCAAAACATCAACTTGTGCCTTATCTGGATTACTTATTGTTCGATGAGACCGAAGGAATTGTGTGTTGATAGCATCGACCAAATTATGATTATGATCTCCTATAAATTCCTTTACAATCCACTTTCCATCTTTCCTATTCAAGCCTACACGAAATGCAGCTTCACATCCAACTCTACTCAATGATCGTGGCTCACGCTGTCGCTTGTCATTTTCAATAAACTTTGTCGCTCGCTGTCCTTCTCTAGAACACACCCACTTTCGAGATATTATATCTCCATTCTTGTCTCGCTTCAAATCATCTTTTCGAATACTAAATCCGGCTACTTTTGCTAACATGTTGTAAAATGTTCCAGCCTCATCTATGCAATCGAATTGCAATTTGTAGACTTCTTCATCTGAAATACCCTTCAACACCTTCTCTTTCAAACCGTTTCCACCCGGGTGGTAAGTGCCACCGATAAATGCATCGTCATTGACGACGTCCTCCTCTTTCACTTCAAACTCCCGCTTGATTGTTTTCTCCTTCACCGATTGCATCATCTACATTACATAAATAACGTAAAAAAGTGGCCCAATAATACTTTAACAAATTATCATATCACTTTTGTATCAATTGATTGCATACTTGAAGATAAACCAAATTCGACAACGTCATCTATTCTCATTTTTTGATACAAATTGAGAATAGAAGAAATTATAGAACTGGTTTAGACTGCACACGTGATAATTTCCCCATGATTTTCAATTTAAAAGGTCATATGTTGCAAAATTGATACTTCTCTGCTATACACAATCATAAGCAATACTTTTTAAACTCATTAAATATCACTTAAAAATCATTATGTTGAGGAAATAACTTGTGAAAATGCAAATGCGACACCAATACCCTAAAAAGATGGCGTTAGACAATGCTCGACGTCTGACATCTATACAGAAACGCACCATAATTTATATTGACCTTAGACAACCAAGTGAAGTAATAGTTAAATTCAACTTCCTAGACATGGTTTTGCTGTTGAGGCTAAGGTTGTAGTGCTTTTGGAGGTCCTTGTTCAAGACCAATATTTCAGATTGTCCAACTTTTTTGTGGTAGGGGATGGTGTTGTTGGTCTTGATGAGCATAAAAAAAAACATTCGGTACAATTGTTTGGTTCCTCGTAAACCAAATCTATTCTCTTCCCTTTCTCTAAGCTATTATAATGTGGAAGAAAGTGGTTGAGCTACAAATTCACCGGATGCATTTTGATGCTGCTTACAAAATCCGGCAGTGTCTACCGGTTGAGAAAATCTCTCAACCGGTCTTATATAACCGGTCGACCGGTACATCTTTAACTGTTATACCATGTTAACCGCGTAGCTAATTGTTTCTTTTCGTTGTTCATTTCATTAAGGGCTTCATTCCTTATCAGAACGTTAGAATGTTGCCCTATTTAGGCATACTATGTTAACAAAAAATCCATCATTAATCTTAGTTGCCATCTTCAAGGAGTTTGTCAGTCACAATAATTACTACCTCTCATGCACATTCTTTAAAAACATGGAAAATCACTTTTATATAATTCTATGTAAAAGCATGGAAGCTTTCGGGTACACTGCGAAACTAATTCCAAACTTACCCCATATTGGGAGTCAATAATACACATTTCTTAAGGTTGATTCTCTCCTTTTAAGTCAGTTGAATATGTATTACCCTATAATCTTGATGATTGTGTGATTTTTACAGCCAACATGAGTCACTTATATTAAATAAATTAATGTCAACTGTTCAACAGATGAGTGATGCATATTACTAACAATGTGCTATAGACAATCAAAATCCAAACTCTTTAACATCATTACATACCATTTAAAAATCAGTACTACGTTTTGGGAAAATTTCCCCATACATTTGAAAGATGAGGGCATTCAGCTTAGAAAATGTATTATGGATTTGTTTACCTATTCTTTATTGAGTTAAAGATCATACCGTTAAAATGGAAAGTCCAAGTGTGATGCAGCTTCACCTGAAGATTTGTCTTCTGGATGCTTTTTGTAACCTGTTCTCCAACATATATCAGACCTCGTTCAGTCTCCAAGCTCCTTACAATATGTTCCCTTCCAAATATATACTAACATATGTATGTGGTTGGTTGATGGAGTTATTACATATTTTAATAGGCTGCCACATGTTGAAAACCAACCACCACAATGGTACACTTAGTGGTTGATAGTTTGGATAGTTGCACCAGTTTTTTATGTGCCATTAAATATAGCATTTATATCAGGTGGGAAAGTCAGCCTAATGTTGATATTTTATGGACCCATTTGAAATGGATATATGTATAACTTAACAAAATATAAAGGGGAGATATGGACTTAATTGATAATATTGACATTTCTTACTGTTGGTTTGCCCATTTATTGTAACTATGTTTTCATACCGTTTCCTACTTACTATATTTTTTCATCAATTAACGTTTTTTATTTTTAATTAATGCTTCCTAATATATCCTAGATATGAGAAAGGTTAGTTAATTAGACTTATTTACGTAAAATGAAATATGTTATGATATTCTACTAATGGAAATTTTAAATAAATTCAGATTCATTAATTTATTTAACTCACCATGGTATATCGTACTTATTCGAACAATTTGTCATACAACCATAATTAATTTTAATGGTCCTATGGTACTATATGTTAGTTAATTACATTTTTAATCTAATAGGTTCGTCTATATCTTAGGTAATTCATTATACTAAATTTTTTCATTAATTAACGTAATTTATTTTTAATTAATGTTTCATAATATATTCTAGATATGAGAAATGTTAGTTAATTAGACTTAATAACGTAAAATGAGATATGTTATGATATTCTACTTATGGAAATTTTAAATAAATTCAGATTCATTAATTTATTTCACTCACCATGGTATATCGTACTTATTCGAACAATTTGTCATACAACCATAATTAATTTTAATGGTCCTATGGTACTATATATTAGTTAATTACATTTTTAATCTAATAGGTGCGACTATATCTTAGGTAATTCATTATACTAAATTTTTTCATTAATTAACGTAATTTATTTTTAATTAATGTTTCATAATATATTCTAGATATGAGAAATGTTAGTTAATTAGACTTAATTACGTAAAATGAGATATGTTATGATATTCTACTTATGGAAATTTTAAATAAATTCAGATTCATGAATTTATTTCACTCACCATGGTATATCGTACTTATTCGAACAATTTGTCATACAACCATAATTAATTTTAATTGGCCTATGGTACAATATGTTAGTTAATTACATTTTTAATCTAATAGGTGCGACTATATCTTAGTGAGTTCATTATACTATATTTTTTCATGAATTAATGTAATTTATTTTTAATTAATGCTTCATAATATATTCTAGATATGAGAAATGTTAGTTAATTAGACTTAATTACATAGAATGAGATATGTTATGATATTCTACTTATGGAAATTTTAAATAAATTCAGATTCATTAATTTATTTCACTCACCATGGTATATCGTACTTATTCGAACAATTTGTCATACAACCATAATTAATTTTAATGGCCCTATGGTACTATATGTTAGTTAATTACAATTTTAATCTAACAGGTGTGACTATATCTTAGTGAGTTCATTTTCCTATATTGTACATATCAGAAAGGTTGTCATATTTTATTTTCCTCAATATAAATTTTGTGAAATTAACTTCAATTAATTTATTTAAGGTACATCAAAATATTTATTCTTTTAATCCATTATAGGTTAAATGAGCTCATATGGAAACTATTATATTAAAAGTGTAGCAAATATAATGTAAGACATTAAGCTAATTAAATAGACATTATAAGTTCATAAACTGGATGTCTTTCCATATACTAAGAAGGTCGACCGACGTTCAAACCACTTGTAACCCTCAGCCCCTTTGTCTTCTAGTCCATTCTTCTTCATCCTCGCGCAAGATCTGAACCCGTCCGTCTTCCACTCCAGTGTTCTTCATCCTCACGCAATACCTGAAGGCTACTCGGAATCTTCATGGCTCCAAAACGAGCACCGGTCGAAGCATCCTCCACCGGTTGCAAAGGGAAGAAAACGGCGGTGTCAAGGATGCGCAGGACCATGAAAAACACCTCCGACCGACAACAAGGCAGCGCCAGCAACCACCACACCTCCGATGGAGCAAAACGCACCACCAACAAAGGAAAACGGCCGGCCGTCGAAGCAAGTCCGGAGGTTCGTAAGAAGGCCACCTTTGATCGATCTACGTTCGCAACCCCTGACCTAGCCCAACGATTTCATCTTCGTTTTGCGAATCGGACCGTAATCCCGGGTAGGAACATTGATTTTGCAAAGCTCAGTTATTTCCATTTTGATGTGCTTTTCGCGAAAATGGGTTGGCTTCCTATTGTCTCCGTCAAAGAGTTCGTTTTTCCCAAGGTTGTCAAATGTTTCTACTCCAATATGACATTCGAAGATGAAGGACCCATTACTACCACGATTAACGGTGTACAGATCGTTTTTGGTGTTGCTGAACTTTGTCAGATTTTAGACATTCCAAATGAAGGGGTTTGTTTGTATGAAGCCAAGAAGTGGCCAAGGGTGGAAGGTTTCAAACCTGCAGAAGCTCTACAGAGGCTATGTGGATACCCGAGATCTTGTAGACCAACTTCTCATTTGTTGACTGTGTTGAGTCGTATCCTACATCACATGATATTGTACATTTTCATCCCTAAAGGAGGGCACCGAGATGATGTATCTTTCTTGGAGGCTTTTTTGGTTGACAGCATTCTCACAGAAAGAAAGGTTAATATTGGTTACATAATTTTCCAACACATGAAAGCATGTTCAATCAGCGAAGATTCAGTTCTCCCCTATGGCATGTTTATCACAAAGATTGTCAAATACTTCAATGTCAATTTGCGCAATGAGACAGACGGGAAAAAACTCAAATCATTTGATACATATGATCGGGCTTCACTTCGGCGCATGCATTTTGTTCGGAAGAAAGATGGTTCATGGGCAAGGAAGTCTTCCGTTCCCCCCTCAGAGGTTGATGTGTCTTCAGACAATGGGTCCTCCGAGGATGAAGAATATGCAGATCAGGATGTACAGGGAAGAACTTCTGCAAAAGCAAATGTCACACAAATACCGTCAACAGGTGGTGTAAGAGCTAGGGCGTTAACAAATCATCCTTCAGTAATTGGACCGGACGACTCTGAGGCATCAGATAACGTCAATGCCCAGATTAGCTCCCTTCGTACCCGCTTGGAGGAGATTGTATTAGCCAATGACCGACGTTTGACATCTCTGGAGAATCGCATTGATGGTTTACACGAGCAAGTTAAAGAGGGTATGCAAGTTATACGAGGGCAGCATGATGAGATGATGGTCTTCTTGCGATCCCACTTCCCGCTTCATGGACCAGACCATATATGACCCCTTCTACATTTTGTACTAGTTTTATAGTTATTCAAGTTTCTTTCTGTTTTTGGACATTTGGCTAATATAAATGACCTTTTGTAATTATGACTTCTCGTATTACTTATGGATGTAGTGATCGACCATTCACATAAATGGCGTAAATGTATTCGCTCAATGCTGATGATGTATTTTCTTCTACATGTATATGTTATATCTAGCTTATTTTGTTTATAGCTCTTCATATATAGGTTATTTTCATCTCTTTAAACCTTCTTCTGTAGATTTAAAATTGTTGGTGGACATCACATAATTTAGGTTCCCATTTGGGTGCCATTAAATATTGAGTCTGTAATCCTTGGTTTCGGATGGCAAAAGGAAGGTTATGCCTATTTCCATCAAAAGCATAGAAGAATCATGCGTTAGGAAGGTTATATTGAGTATTGGTTCCTCGTAAAACGTATGTATTCTCCTCCCTTGCTCTAATCTACTATAATGTCTACGAATATGGTCAGGGTACTATATTTTTTTTCATAAAACTTGGGCAGTTTCAACTGGTTGAGGCAATGCATCAACCGGTATTAGTTTGTTTTGGTACCGGTAGGAAGTGGCCAATTTGGTTTTGCACAAAAAAAATTGCCAGTGTCAACCGGTCGAGAAACAGCCTCAACCGGTCGTAAATTGGTTCTCAACCGGTAGCCACTGGCCATTTTGGGAAGTGCATCAAAAATGACCAGTGTGTACCGGTCGAGGTCCAAGGTCAACCGGTTGAACAAAACCGGTCGACCGGTTTAGCCTTACTACATTGTATGCCACTTTGTGATGGCACTTTAGTTGCAGTGAAACAAAATCTTGATTTGGATTCTCAAGGGGATGAGGAATTTTTGCTACTGGTAGCAACTTGCCATTTTTGCGTTTCGAATTTTTTTTTTTTGTTTCAACCGGTCGAGATAATGCATCAACCGGTTGAATGTTGTTTTGCTACCGGTAGCCACTGGACATTTTGGGTGGTGCATCAAGAAATGACCAGTGTCTACCGGTCGAGTGCATAAGTCAACTGGTTGCAATTAACCGGTCGACCGGTTACTCATTGCTGTATTTGTGGTTTTCTACTCTGGAGAAAAAGTGAAGAACAAAATTCTTAAGATATGTGATGCTTTTGGAGCAAATCGCTACTCTTTTCCTGAAGACCTTGGAATTTAGCTGATTGATTATTAAGGTCGGATGAGTTTTTTGACATTTGAGGAGGTTTTCGCTGATTTTTTATTTGATTTTTTGTATGGTTGGATGTTGATTTGGCGATCATGTGGTTGAATTAGGGTTTTGGAAGGGTTTCTGAGGCCTGATTGGTGTAGATTGAGGTGGTCTGAACTGCATTAAACGAGGTTTTGTTCACTGTGGCTCAGAAATGACGAAAGGAAAAGGAGTGATCTTTTGTGGGAGAAATATTTCAATTGATAATTTCATTTCTACCATTTTCTCCTCTGATGTGTTTCATTGCTTTCTCTAAATTGTGTGTGAAATGCTTGAAAGGAAAATTTCTTTCTTTCTTCTTCTTCTTTTTAAAAAAATTTCTCTTCAAAATTTGAAAGTGATATTCTGTTTTGTGCTTTATTGAAGTTAGATAGCTATTGTAGTGCTACACTACCTCACTTTATCCCTTGTAATGTATTGGATCAATCCATAAATGGTTTTATTTTCTTGATTTTGCTTCCCTAGATGTCAATACTGATCATGTATAGCTCTTGGAACATGTATAGGTACTTGTTGTTTGTATGATATATTTTTTTTAAGGTGGCCACTTTTTTTTTTTTTTTTGTTGGTTTACATAAATTATATATATTGTGTATATGGGGCTTCCTGAACTTCTCTTGTTTGGCACCCTGCATTTGTTTCTACCTCCCACATTGTGCTTTGGTTCTAGCCAGAGAATCACAATGTTTTAGTCAACTTGTTCTGGTACTAAAACAGGTGACGGGTCTGGCAGGAATGGCTTATCTTCATATATGTGTGTGGACATGATCTGGATTCTTTTCAATTCCCGTACAGGAGAATCTCTCAATTTATTTTATTTTATGTTGGTTTCCTGTGCAACAAGTAATTTTTTGTTTGTTCTCTAGACATATTATTGTTACTATTTTTTACTTGCTTTTCTAGTTTAACTCTCCAGTATGGGATTAATGACTTGTTAACTGTCTCTTCCTTTCATAATCTTAGGTAGTGGCAGAGAGGATATGAGCGGCGGTGATTATCTTGCAACTGCAGTGCAGCATAGATATTTGGACATATACCTTTACAGTTGGTACTGGCTCTGATAAAAAAAGAAGAAGAAAGAAAAGCAATTCTGTGGAGCTTTTGCTTTTGCAAGATTCAGCTCAGGGATTTCACATTGCACAGCGTTTTATAATGGATGAGTATCTGGATCACTTGTTTTCATCCACATCATGGTCAGATGTGAATGTGAAGGAGGGATCATCTTGGATTTGTGGTGAGCCTACCCAAACAAATGGGATGCTTTCAGATTCAATTGGAATATATGAAGGTGACAAAAAAAACTCACCTGTTGGCATGACTAATTCAAACCTTATGATCGAGGGCTTGGTTACTCAAGATACTTCATCTATTGTTCTTGGTGGAGAGTCTGATCATGGTCTTGGCAAGGGCTTACTTTTGGAAGAAGCTCCACGGCAGCAAGACCTTCAAAACACTGAAGGCACTTCCTCCTTCAATGGAGCAGTGAATGGCAGCTCACAAGTTGGATATGTGGGCCTGCAACTAAATACTCCTACTTCAACCCCATGCTCACTGGATCTTGGCTCTCCCAAGCAGCTTTCGCTGATTGGTGGCATGTCTAGTTCATCTCGTCCTTTCACTGAGCTGGATCATGTTGGGTGCAATGGTAATGAACCATCTGATTTTCAGAGATCAGTTGGAAATTTTCAAGCATTGCCTCCAATTCCACAGTTGTGGTCTCAACCATCTTACGGGGGTGGTTCCTCCTTGTCTCCTGTTATGGGAGAATACAAGATGCAGGGCTTTGGTCTGCAAGGAGAATATGTGGATAATGAAATGGATATCATGAGGAACAGATACGTTGGGGATGAAATTCTGCAACTTGATAACATTTCTTCAGCAATCCCCATAAAGGTATCAATCTTTCAAGTTTCATGGATGATTTGACTAACCAGGAAAGATCAAATTAAGGGAACCAAATACACATGATGGTGACGTCACCTTGCCTTGTGGTATGCTGGTGGCTCAATTTATCTGATGCTCTGATTTAGTGGGGAAGCTAACTATGTTTATGTCGAATGTTCTAAGTTTGACAGCTGCATTTACATTTTTCTATTGGTACAATGTAGGGGAAAGAAGAGCAGCACACTCATCCTTTCTCTCCTCCTGCGGTTGGGCCCCACATGACAATGACAGCATCTGGATTACAGTCTTTGCCACAGGTGCTTCACATAATTTCTATTTCTCCATGTTTAGTGAAGGATTTGTTGTCAGTTTTTTTAGTATTGTTTGCTCATTAGTTCTTATCAGCTGTTAGAGTTGAGTGAAGGAAACCCATTAAACATTATACAAATCAACCTCACAATTTTCAATTACAGACTACGGTAGGTACTGCTTCTGGTGGCTGTAATGGAACTGGAAAGCCGCGTGTAAGGGCTCGTCGAGGCCAGACCACTGATCCTCACTGTATTGCTGAAAGGGTTAGTTGTAAATTTTGTATGATCATCTGAAACAAGTTCTTCATGTTGTTTGTTATTCACTCTCATATCTAAGACACATCATTAGACTATGAAGTTGACATGTAAAAAATGGCTTTGATAAAGACTTTCCTGGGTTATAATCTCTTTTGTTGTCCCTTTGAAAAATATCTATGATGCAGCTTCGGAGAGAGAAAATTGCTGAAAGGATGAAGAACCTGCAAGAACTTGTTCCCAATTCCAATAAGGTACCTACTTATTTTGTTTGTTTTATTCCTCATGGAGTGCTATATTCATGTATTGCTTTCTTTTCTTTTTTCTTTTTAGTTTACATTTAGTAATATCCAGGTGCTTCTGTAAAAGCTAATGTTTTTGTGCAATCCAGATGTGTATGGTGTATGGCATTTATTTCTAAGTGTGGTTAGATTAACCTTGGTGATGGAAACCTGAGAGCTGTAGACAAAAATTCTTCAATTCCAGAAGAATTAAATGAGCTCTTTGATTTCAACAAATCAAACTACGAGTTCCCTATTATTTTTTGCAAATTGATTCAGCTGATAATGGTCCAAAAAATGAAAAATGACTAAAGCCTTAGTTTTAAGCTTTGCTTGGGATAACCTTTTTACTTTTGGCTTTAACCAGGACCTGAAGCTCTAGAAATTGATTCAATCTCAGTATTCTAAAAATTTCATTAAATGAAATGATTTCCTGCATGAGCTGAAAAGGAATTTTGGAGCTTCAGGAGAGCTTTTGGCTTTTGAAAAGCCAATCCAAATCGGACCTTTCTCTGTTCAAATAGCTGTCTGAATTCTGTTATGCATGATCCAATGATTTTATCAAATTACAAGCACTTGTCCAGTCATATCTTACTCTGTTCTCTACTAGATTCTTGGTAAGCACTACAGGAGAGTTGGGTTCAGCGTCTGTCATGCTATTTCATTCCCTTCATTGCATCTAAATATATGAATTTTGAATCTCTAGATACCTATAATTCAATAGAATATGTGAACGATCCATATACAGCGTCTTTTCTTTTATTAATGGTTCTTTCCTGATAAACCCTTGTAAAGAGAGAATGGCTTATTTTACAAGATCAGATAATTATTTCTCAACTCTGCAATCTGTAGTTGGCAATGAAAAACTAATCTTCAGGCCAGGACATAAGCTGTATTCATCAATCTCAAGTTAGGAACATGTGTTCGAGGAGCTTAATTGTATGGAAGACCCTTCACAGCAGGACTCTAAAAAGAGTACTGATTCCTTTTTGCTTTCTGCAGACGGACAAAGCATCTATGCTCGACGAAATCATTGAGTACGTCAAATTTCTTCAGCTCCAGGTCAAGGTATAAAGTGGATAAAAACTTTCTCCAATCCATGTTCGAGATGTTGAACTTAGTCTTCAAATTTACATTTGTAGAGTTAAATGCAGGGGCCAGAAAATATGGGTCCTTGTCTTGATCAAATTGTAATGAACTATAGGAATGAGATTTTGGGCATTGCTTTCTTACAGTTGGAAATTTTGCACTGCTTCTGAAATGATGATTTACAGGTACTAAGCATGAGTAAGCTGGGGGCAGCAGAGGCAGTTGTTCCTCTCATCACAGATGGCCAAGCTGAGGTGCTATACCCTTCTCTTTCTGTGAGCACATAAAAACTTTTTCCTTCTTTTAGTGAACAGAAAAGAAATGAGCTTGGTTTTCACATATTTTGGTGAAAACCAGGAAAACTTTCCTCTTCTTCTGATGTGGATCTTGGCCACCTAAAACTCTGCTAAGAGGAGTCACTCAATGGGGTTGAAAAGACCTTAGGCGACTTGATTCCATGAATGTTCCATGTGGGATCTCGTCAAGGACAAACAGGGTTAAGTGGTTGGGAATATTAATTATTGTAGCGAAATTTAGTTAAAACTTCACATAAATGGACCAAGTAAACTTGCATAAAAATAATTTTTGTTATCTACTACCCATCATTGTTTAGATAGATGATATCTGTATGCGAATATCCATTGGTTATCATTTTATAGTATTTTTTTTCTCATTATTAAAACATCATCACATTGACCCTTGGATCTGTACTACATGCTTCTTTCTGTCCTCCCCTTTACCACATGCTTCACAATCGCTGTTTAACCAAATCAAAGAGTGTTGAAATTGCTAGAAATACAACCATCTTTCTGGGTTTTGGGAACCCAAGTGGAACTAGATGTCAAACATACTGAGATAATACCATGCCTAAAACTGGACCTTGAAGGCTAAAAATACTTTTACATAACCTTTGTCAGAAGCACCCAGTTAAATTGAGTGAAAATGCTACAAAGACTTCTACAATTAATTTTACTCATCATTTCCTCTTTAGTACATAGATTGGGGGAAAATTGGGGGCTGTTTTCCCCCTTTTGTTAAGACCTATGATAAAAGAACAACAATGGTAGTCCAGTACAATAATGCAATCCTAACCCTGCCTCTCTTTTATGCATAAAAAAAGAAGCAAAAAAAGGGGAAAAAAACTGGCTCGTAGGACGGTCAAGACTTGCTAATATCCGTTTGCAGTTTTCTGGGACTTCTTATGCAAATTTGTTATGCTGCAGTGGGGACAAATGTATTCCAGCCCATCTGTTTTTGCATAGTCCTGTTGTTCAGCATGTAACTGTCAACCCAAAAGCTAAAAAAACAATACGGGGAACTTAAAAGTTCTCTTTCCAATTTAACAATAAATTCCAAATATTTAAGGAATACCAGTAGTGTGTTTGGAACGAAGGAGCTTTGGTGCCAAGAGTCTAAAGCCCTGTTTGTTAAAGCTTTTCAAACGCTAGAATCCTTTAAATGCAGCTTTTAAGATTTGTTTGGATAAAACTCTTAACCATGAGCCTAACATGATTTGTCCAGGTTTTGAAGAAGCGTGAACACGTGATGAAGAAAGAATATTTTTATTTAATTAAAGTTATTGAAAAAGCCGCGAAAATAGAGCAATGTAAAACACGAAGAATCAATTGATAAAAATATCATATCATATATATATGGAAATCTCACATGTACAATAACATAGATATGACATTGATAATAATGATATGCATGAGAGACTCCTAGATCCTATACATCCTAGATCCTAGATCGTATAAATATCTCCCCCTTTAGCAACATCAAAAACAAACGAAGGGGGATCCGAAACACACTCAAGGCTGAGGAGGCGGTGGTGGAAACACAGAACGTAGGTAAGCCATCATCTCCTCGTGCTGACTCTCCTGGCGGCTCTCAAGCCGCTCAATCCTCTCTACGAGATGCTCAAACTGAGAGGTGAAGGCGGCCTCAGACTGATCGATGTGATCCTCTATGGAAGAAAAGCGGGTATCATGCACTACGGCTAACTCCTCCATACGCGTCCCGAGAGAGCTGATCTGTGCTGACAAGTCCATCCAGGGTGGATAATCAGGAGCATGAGGAGCCTGAGATGGTAGCTCGGTAAATGATGGCTGCGATGAAGGGCCTGCTGTGAAGGACGGCTCAGTCATCATAGGCTCGGATAAGGTGGCCTCAAAATGAATCCCCTCTGACTGATGTGGAGGCGGAATGTCAACATCGGGCCCTCTCTGCTCAAAGTCCCTCTGAGGGTCCAACCCATCCTCCATCTCTCTGATCTCGGCCTCCTCCTCTACTCCTGGGTGTATCTGATCATGTCCGCGAGCCTGTCGCTTGGCTTTCCTAACCCATGAGCCATCGGGTGCCTTCTCGAACTTCATGCGCCCCAGAGACTGCGCATCATACGTGTCATAAGTGGTGGGGGCCTCAAAATCTGTCTCTCTACTCAAGTCGATCCCGGCATCCTTGAAAGCACGGGTAAGGAATCGGCCGTATGGGAGTACACGTGTCGAGCTCTCAACACAGGAGATCATGTGCATCATCATAAGGTAGCCAACATGAATCCGTCTCCCGGTGAGGATCGAGTCAACAATGAAAGCCTCGAGATAGGAGACCTCGTCTCGATGACCTCCACGTGGCAAAAGAATCGAACAAATCATATGGTGAAGGACTTGGCTAGTCACTGTCAAGCTGTGTGCCGAAGGTTTTCCCATCCCCTGAGGATCGGCAAGTCCGCACAACCTCTGAACAGCCTCTCTAGGCTCAAATCCCGGCACAGTGGGCCACACCTTGGCCTCATAAACACGGAGTCCAACCGAAGGGATGTCGAGAATGCGGCAAATGCTCTCGGGACTCAAACGGATCTCAACGCCTCTCACAGTGGATAATACGGGTCCTCCAACCTCGTAGGTCGCCCGAGAATAGAAAGCCCGTACTAGAGTCGGGAAGACAGGCTCAGAGATCGTCACTACGGGCAGCCACTCCATCCGTCCAAACAACCCCTCAAAGCCAAAGTGCTGAAGTTGGAGAAATTGACACTTCTCCCTGGGATGACTTTCCTCTGAGCAAATTTTTGCTTGTAGCGCTGATAGTCCTCATTCGAACTGAAGAGTGCCGTGTCAAACCTCGCCTTTCGGCGAGCCTCCGTCTGCTCGGGCTGAGATGGCTCAACAGGACGCTTGCTCTGAGCCCTGGAAGTCCTCGTCTCTCTCCGCGGTGCCATCAATGAAGTGAAAGAGGTGAAGAAGGAGTCCAAACAAAGAATGAAATCAAAGAGGAAGATGCAACCACAAACCCAAAATCCTTGACGCTTGGAGATGCACCTCAACAGCCCGTACACGCGCGGTGAAGAGAGGAGACGCCCTGAAGAGGTGAAACCCTGGGTTTCAAACCAAAACCCTAGCCCAAATCCGTCCCAAAATGAAGTCCCCAGAATGCAAACCGTCCCAAAACTGGCCAAAACCTCTTCGTGAAGCAAGGATATGAAGGGGCGGGAAGCTCTGGAGGCGAAAATGGGAGAAATGGAGTGCGCGGGGGCCGTTTTAAATTCTCTGGCCCGACTAACCGGTCGACCGGTTACACATACGGTCGACCGGTTACACACATGGTCGACCAGTTACACACCCGGTCGACCGTCTGGTCAGCGTCATTTTCTTTGTAAAAAAGGGGAAAAACCGTCTGGTGAGCGGCATGGTGATGGTTGCACCACCATCTTTTGAGATGAAGCCATGATTCTGATAACAAGATAAGAGCTCCCATTAAGGCCATCAAAGTAGACTTTCTGGGAGTCGCCATCACAGCGGAGTGAATAGTCTGGGTTGCCACAGTTGGGGTTTGTGCTTAGAGGATATGGGGCCTGTATGGAGCCACGGTTTGGACAGTCCTTTTGGAAAGAAGAGTGGTGACAGAAGAAAAGAAGAAAGAGAAGAGAGCTACAAAGGAGAGGTCGTTTCATGCTGGGAATAGTTGCCATCATTTTGCAAGAGCCAAGGGCAGAGCTGAAGGGGTTATGGTATAAGGAAGAAGGAAAGTGGGTGAAATAACCAGTTGAGGATGAACCAAAAAACCAAAATCCTTAGGGCATATTTGGATGTGCAATAAAATTGAATTGCTTAACTATGTTTCATATATAACTTTTTGAATAAATTCATAATTGAGATCAATAGCAAACTGTGATATATGACAATGGACCCCCTTTTTAAAATGTCCATCTTCTTCATTATGGATGTACTTTTAAAATATGTGCAAAACATAATGTTTTTCCATAATGGTCACATTCAATTTCTAGCTATCATCCAACATGCTCTTAACATCCAGAAAGCAAACTTAAGAAATTGAAACAAGTCACCTCAATTGTTGCATTTGGAGGGATTTCCTGGACTCCTTTACTTCCATATGCTAGCTCAGGAGGAACAATTAGTAATCGCTGCAGCCAAAAAAACATCCAATTAAGCAGCAGGTGAACTATTGACTTGGATTCTTACTACATAGTGCAGTATTGAACAGTCAATATTGTGGAGAGGACAAGAAGCTTCCACCAGATTCACCATATAGACAGATAATAACAAATCTCAAGACAACATAAATAAACCATTCTGTGGAAAGTGCAGGCATCAGATACATATGTCACTTACACAATTACATATGGTCAAAGAACAATTATATCTGTGAAACTATAAGAGTTCTCTTTGTTATTGATCTGTTCTGGAGTGGTAATACATTGATATTGAAGAAAAAAGGAATAATGTGGATCATGTCTGAAAAATCTGAACTATAAGTCATGGTAAAGATCATAATTTTCAAGATACCACTGGGGAAATTCATTACCTGGCCTCCTACTTTCATGCCTTCAACACCTAGGTCTAATCCTTTGAGAACAGATCCCCTCTCAGATTGACCTACATCAAATCCATACCGCTGCAGCAATAAAAAGAAAAAACATGTTAGGAGCCAAAAGATCGCCTGGGGTGCAAGGACATCTTGTGTGATGATGTTCAAACTTGGCCTACGACAATGCTAAAACCTAATGGGAAATGGTAAGGAACATTGGACTATCTTCCTTATACCCTATTGTTGGTACAGAAGGAGTAAAACTTATGGTTTTAAAAGGAAGAACCAGTGGGCCTAAGAAACTACTGTGAGGATGACAACTATTTTGGGGCTTTGTTCATCAGTCTCAGGCGCTGCTAGGATGGGTTTTTTTTTAAGCAATTAGTTGTTCTAAATGAATCTTGGAGTTAGTTGGTTCACTCTATTGTGATGTCTATAGATGTCCATTTACAGCTGTTTCTTCTGTATATATATGGAGAATTAACTCTCTAACTACAATTAAGTACACTGACCATTGTGAAAAATTTTGCTACTCAAATCTTAGCGTTCAACCTCCAACACCAAGTCCTTGTCTACTTGTCATACAGGTGATGCCCTTCCACTTAGCAACATAGTGGACCTACAAGATGAGTTTAACACAACTAAATCCATTATATATGGATTTTTCTTGGTAATGGATGACAAGAAGAGCAGAATATTTCTGTAATTTTTTAAGAAAACCAAGCAGCAATACAATTTGAAATAAAATCTGAAATTCTATGAAACATAAAGCAAATGCATAAAATATAAACTAGTCTAGTGCAAAAGAACACTTGTATTGATTTCTAGACACAACTGCAACTGCCTATGCTTAACCATTCCTAATGACATGTTGAATCAAAATAACTGATTTTCTTGAGGTTCTTGTTAGGCGTGCCCATCAGCTATTTCAAATTTAAAATAAGAGCCCAAAACAAAGTTTAGGAAATAAATTAGAAGTTAGTGATTTTCAAAACAGACATTTACAAATTATTATAAGTATAAAAGTAGAACAACATATGTTCTAACCAGGAAGATGTAAGTCTAAAGCATTTTGGATGAGATCATAGCAAACATTTAAGGGTGACATGCCCAAATGCATTGCAACAAACACATATTTTTTTTATGTCTGATATTATTATTGTAACATCTACAAAATTTAATAAAAACAAGTTATTACAAACTGGTGTAAGAGAACCGGTCGACCGGTTATATTCAACCGGTTGCCTACTTATCTCAACCGGTAGCCACTGCCTCTTCTAGTTGCTGCATTGTCAAAGGGGCAGTGGCAACCGGTTGAGATAAGTAGGAAACCGGTTGACTATAACCGGTCGACCGGTTCTCTTACACCAGTTTGTAATAACTAATTTGTTTGGATTCCTCCATAGATTCGTGTATTGATGGCCCATTTCATATTAGCTTGACGAAGGGAAGACATTGATTGGTGCATTACCATATGAAGCAGTTTATGTTGCATTATGACCTATCAACCTTTGCATGTCTTTCATGCTTCTAAAGGAAGCATCTGTATCAAATTCCATTTCTGCCCTAGATTCACCTTAATTACTCATCAAGTTACCATTAGTAAGTGATGCCCTCAGTACACATGGATATGGTTTTTTTCCCTTCATCACTACATGCTTTTATTTTCATTTACAATTTTAATGATTTGCTGGAATGAGCTAATAATATATGGACAATTTAAGTTATTTTGTCGACTTGTAGAACTTGATTGCCAATATGATTTATCTGAATTCAACTGAAGAACTGTATCACCCTCCCCACCCTGTGGCATGACTGCATGTCCTGGTACAAACAAATTAGATGTGATGCCAACAAGTTTTGGAGTTGGATACAACATGATGCACCTAAAACCTCCTTCATGAAGAGCCATGCAGCTGATGAGTTCCTCAGTTTTAAAATATCTAATTTGATGTTTTGTACTCACCCTAATGTCTCTCTCTCTCTCTCTCTTGCAAAGGGATGCACTTAGTTTAACATGGAGCATTATTTTCTATTCCTTTTCTAATTTTTTTCCCTCTTTTTGTAAGAAATATCTCTCTCTCTCTCTCTCTCTCTCTATTCGTTTAACATGGAGTTTAACATGGACCAAAACTCTTGATGGGGGTTTGCTAGCAGCTTCAGCAATAGAATGAAAGAAAGGAGTGAAAAGGTCAATTCATGCTTATTCTTCATAAGTATCAAAATTTTTCAGATGTATTGGTGGGTGAAAAGTGGAAGAGATTTCTTTCGCTTTTTAGCAAAAACAATGAAGAGAGTTCTTCTATTCATCTCTTGGGCATCCAATTCTTTTTGTTCCTCCCCCTACATAAAATATCCTACTTCTATTTGGTGTTGCTAGTTTATTCAAACAAAGAAAAAGGTACCCACCTACAAACGATGTGAACCTCCTAGTGATTTGTCCTCTTAATCTCCTTGTGATGTTCCTCTATGTCCATTTGAAATTCTTCTCATGGTGGATGATTCTAATCTACTCATTGCCCTTGAAAAAGGAAATTGCTCATGAAAGAACCACCTTATTTCTAATTTTACTTCACACTTCTTAGAATCCCACCATATTGTGTGCTTGTGCTTCTTTTATCTCAACAGTTCATGCAACTTACATGTATCTAAAGCTTGATCTTACCCGAAGCTGAAGAAAGCTGTGTAGGAGGAGATGAGATCTTATGAAAAAATGCACCACATGGAGGCTAGTTGTCATTGCTTAGAAGAAATGAGAGAGCTGGGTGTTCACTATGAACAAATCACTAAATCAGATTACATTATACAGAAATATCTGGGAAGTCTTGGGCCCCAAGGAATTAACTATTTAAAGGCATTTAATCATGCATTAATAAAAAATCATGACTGTAAACAGCATTATCTGACAGCTAATTCACAGCATTTTGACGTGAAGAATGTGATTCTACATTATTGGTTGGAAGCAATACATACAAGCATAACCAAGCTAAAAATCATGGATTTCAACCACCAAAATCCACTGAAAATGCACATATGTTAATTAAAATGACAGAGAACGTTAAATAGATTAACTTAACCAACCAAAGAGCAGTAGGATAAAAAGATTTTCTCAAATGAAGCTATGAATGAAAAATGATAGTTCAGTGACATGACTAACCAATGAGTAAAGAAAGATGAACCAGACAATGATGGTCCTATCCAATTTTGTAGCCAGAATCTGCAAGTTCACAACAATAATGTTAGTTGATATAATATAATGTTTAGAACCACAACAGAAACAAACAGTTTGACTACCCAACTGAGAATCTGATTCTTAGACAATTACCATAAACTTGAACACTCAACTTGGGAGTTACAGTAAAATCAGCTAGGTTGATGCACTGAGAGGGAGATATTCCAATAAGAAAAGAAGTGTTATGTTTAAATTGACAATTGTACCATTTAGATTAATGTCATCCACTGAAAAAATGGCCCTTAAGTTGTATATACAATGAGATGGAAGATAGGACTATCCAGACTTATATGGAAATGGTCAGGAATGCTTTAGAACACAACAATGTGGAAGCATGAACTCGACAGAAGTGTAAAAGAGAATGTTCTGGAGCATCAAAGCATCATTTACAAAGAATGAGAGTTTATGAAAACTCTACATCCTCAAGGGTAGAAACCTGTAAAGGTTCTAGATGCTCCTAAATGGGTGAGGGACCTTTTGGCCAAAGCACCTCCCCAACTCAAAGCTTTCAAGCATTAGAAAAATTTTATTGTTCAATACACTTGTGTTCTTCCAAACTCAAGGTTGCTCTTTTCATTTCATTCACTAGGTTCCATTTCTAGACCACGTTGAGGGTATTTTGTGTATTTTAGACAAGGAAATGCACAAACAACGAAGCGTTGACCACGTTGACCGAAATCTGGAGGTCGACCGGTTCATAAACCGGTCGACCGGTTTGTCGGGACTGAGAATTTGAAGAGACTCCCGCGCCTCAGTTTCTCACCCATTACTTCTGGTTCTTTAACCGTTGTGACGTTCCAGGTGCCCTGAACGGATTTTTGACTCCATTACAGCCTTCTGAGAGGTAAGGATAGGATTTTGGAGCCAAGGGTTTTGGATTTTGGGACCCAGTGCTTCTCATTCGGGCCATTTCCTCCTCAGTTCGCGCGTGAGAACCTACGTCAGTGTCTTCCTGCACTTGAGGGCTTTCAGGTGTGTGTGCATCCCTCCCTTCAGGCTCGTGTCCTTCATCTAAGCCTTTCGGATGGTGCCTAGGAGAGAGTCAGCCGCTTCCAGGGCTCAGGGCAAGCGCCCTGCTGAGCCATCTCAGTCAGATCAGTCCGAGGCTCGCCGAAAGGCGAGGTACGACACCGCTCTTTTCGGGTCTGTCGAAGACTACCAAAGATATAAACAAAAATTTGCCTAGAGGAAAGTTGTTCCAGGGAGAAGCATCAATTTCTCCCAACTTAAGTACTTTCGATTTGAGGAGTTATTTGGACAGATGAGATGGCTGCCAGTGGTGACTATTTCGGAGCCTATATTCCCCACTCTGATTCGCGCTTTCTACTCACATGTGACCTACGGGGTTGGAGGACTGATCACTTCCACTGTCAGAGGAGTTGAGATCACCTTGAGTCCGGAGAGCATTTGCCGGATTTTCGATATACCATCAGTTGGACTCAGGGTGTATGAGTCCAAGGTGTGGCCCACGGTGCCGGGATTTGAGCCCAGAGAGGCTATTCAGAGGCTGTGTGGACTTCCCGATGGCCAGGAGATGGGCAAACCCTCTGCACATAGCCTGACAGTGATCAGCCGTATCCTGCATCACATGGTCTGCTCCATTCTGTTGCCACGCGGCGGACATCGAGACGAGGTATCCTACCTCGAGGCTTTCATAGTGGATTCCATTTTGATAGGGAGACGGATTCATGTCGGGTACCTGATGATGATGCATATGATATCTTGCTATGAGAGCAAGACCCGCGTGCTGCCCTATGGTCGCTTCCTGACGAGAGTATTCAAGGATGCCGGGGTTGATTTGAGCCGTGAGACAGATTTAGAGGCCCCAACCACGTATGACACATATGACGAGCAGTCTCTGGGGCGGATGAAGTTTGAGAAGGCCCCTGATGGCCCTTGGATCAGGAGAGCTGAGTGACCACCGGCACAGGACCAGGGGCAGGGACAGATGCATCCTGGAGATGAGGAGGAGGCCGAGATTCGAGAGATGGAGGCTGGGCTAGACCCTCAGAGGGACTTTGACCAGAGCATGCCTGAGTGTGACATTCCTCCTCCTGAGCCGATGATACCTGAGCCGGCATACACAGCTGGACCATTTGAGTCATTCTTCACTGAGCCTTCTCACGCAGAGAGACCATTTCAGGCACCTCACGCACCTGATCATGCGACTTGGATGGATTTATCCGCTCAGATCAGTTCTATCGGGACTCGTATGGAGGAGCTTGCAGTCGTCAATGATAGTCGTTTCCACTCTATGGAGGATCGCATAGAGGAGTATCAGACCGCCTTCACATCGCAGTTTGAGCATCTCGATCAGAGACTTGGGCGTCTTGAGGAGCGTATGGATTAGCAGCATGAGGAGATGATGGCCTACCTTCGCTCAGTGTTTCCTCCACCTCCACCTTGATATATTTGAGACCTTGGTTTATGCGCATGCAGGGTTGTTGTCCTAGCATTACTTGTAATTAACAGGAATCTGCAACATTGTGTTTTTAATCAGAAGTTTTGCCATTGTTTCATTCAACCAATTCTGAGGGAGACAATCAATGTGAAAAGATCTAGATGTTATTTATGTGTGTGCTTATTGTGCTGGCATTATTTGTGATTGACTTCTAAATGGCATCTTTGCTTTTAGAATCAGAAGTTTCTTCTTAATTTTAATTTAAAAATTTTCAAGGGAGAGACTCAATCTGAAATAGGGATATTCGGATTTATAAAAAGAATCTCCTTATTGGGATATTAACCTCTATAAAAAGAATCTCCGTATTGTTTTTTTGGATGTTACTGACCAGTTGAGGATTTCTATTGATTTTTCATATTGTTAAATATTCTTGTACAATGATGTGTATCATCTGGTAGTGACAAATCAGACTTTGCTTTTTTACTTGTACGTTGGATTAAAATATGGGATTGGACGTGTGTTATATTTTAAAACTTGTTTTGTTATTGATCTGTTACAGTATAAATTTTCTGTACTATACACAAAGCAAAAGTGAAAAGGAAAACACAACAGATATGCACAAACGAGGAGCAGTATAGATAAAATTAGAAATTGTAATTCTTGCAGGATACCTTATGGTAGAATATTAGGATCCCAGTGGGAAGACAAAAATTTACATGGAGCATTAATGTCCCCCTGAGATGACAACAGAATTTATTTCTTTTTTCATAGGAACTTCCCCATTACAAAAAGTTATCTTATTTCTTTCCCATGTGGCTTGCAAAGGTTATTTCTGCATTTCTCTTGAACATTGCCCAGAGAGATTTCATAGTAATAAGGTATGTTTTGATTAACTTCAGAGATTTCATGGTTTAGTGTCTCTCTCCTCCTCTTTGACTTACACTTTTGTGTTGTAGATGTTTGTGTTGCTGAACACATACTTCGAATTATTTGGTAAATCTATTTTGGTTGCACCTAATCTGTAAATCTATGGTCTTCTTTACAAAGAAGAAATATAATTGCAGTTGTAAAATAAATAATCCCACCAATTAACAAAAAGCATTGTAGCTATTGTCGATATGGACAATCTAATGTATGTGTTGGTAAAAGGTGGCCATGTTTCTCTCGCCAAACTGGCAGAATAATGGATTTTGCGTTCTTCTAAGATTTTACAGATTGCATTTTCCAGAGACGCTTATGTTACTGCATTGAAGGAAACTGAACAATTTCTTTGGGCTGGTTCTGAAATGGATGCGGTGAGTTTGAAGAGTTTGACAGTGTTCCAATTTTTAATTATTTTTATGTCTCATGGAGATGTAATTGATAACAAGTATGTCTGAAATAATTAGATTTATCCTGCACTGGAATATAGGTGAGGACCATGGCAAAGAATTTGATTGAAGCCCAGGATTGGGCTTAAGGCATAAATTATTGTCTTTGTAAAATTGAATCATGGTCATGTAATCAGAGCCACAATTTGGAGAAAGTAGATTTGGAAAATGTTAACAATTTTCTGAATTTGAATCCTCTGCCTTGCATTGAGCCTGGGCATCTTAAATTAAAGGTGAATTGAAGCAACTTTTTCTGCTCTGTGCAATCCTTCAATCTGCCAATTGAAATTCTTACAACTGTTGGTTCTTTTTTGAACAGGGTTATGCAGAAGAGGCAATGATTTTGGTTCAGGAAATTGATTCTGCCTTGCCAACGAGTTCAAAATCCTCTGTATATAAACTCCCCACTTTATTCCCTCAATTACCATACTTACAGTGTATTCTTCATATCGTGTGGAAAGAAATTCTAATCACATGATTATGTTTTGTCTATATCTATTAGTCTGATACACTTTATTCCATTATTGACTATTGTTCCTTCATATCGCTGAGTTGGAACAGCTATATTCCAGAGCGTGTGAGGTACCTATCTATGTGAAGGAAATGGAGAAGTTGATGGCAAGGATTTATGCATTGAAGGTATATAATTTTGTAATCCATTATCCAACCTCAGGGTTGACTTCGTACTGCACTTGAGTTTTTCGTTTGGCTGTCATTGTCAGTCATTTGAAACATTGTTAAATGTCAATTAATTTTGGAATAGGTGCAAAGTGGTCTTTGTTCTCTTGCTTACTGTTGTAGTAATTGGCCATTATAGTACCATTTCTGCATTATGTTAGATGGTTATCAATATTACTCTTGCTTACTGTTCTAGTGATTGGGCATTATAGTACCATTTATTATGAAGAGTTATATTAGGGTGCGAGGCATAAGCAAAAGGAAGTATATGAACCGGTCTTAAACAATGGAATATGAACCGGTCGACCGGTTATCTTCAACCGGTTGGCTACTCATGTCAACCGGTAGCCACTGCCCCTATTGGTTGCTGCATTGTCAAAGTGGCAGTGGCTACCGGTTGAGATAAGTAGCCAACCGGTTGTAGATAACCGGTCGACCGGTTCATATTCCATTGTTTAAATTGTAATTTGTTTGGATTTCTCCATACATTGCTGTAATGATAGGCCATTTGGTATTTTGCTACATGTAATTGCTCTTTATTTGAAGGGACATCATTGTGGTAAACGAACATCCATATAACCCAACCTTTAGTTGCGTGCAAGGGGTGATATATTTTATGAGAAGGTGCGTTAATAATAAAGGTCGTATTGAAGGCCTTAAGGTGGAATTTGTATCCTCCTAACACAGAAGTTCAAAAACAGTAGCACACAAGGTAGGGATAATCCAATGGGAATAATGTTAAAGACGATGGTCAATGCAATGACACTCGACTAACATGGTGCTCAACTCTATCATGTAGTATATGCATAGGGAAAAAAAATTTGTTTGGGGTAAGTGATTTGAATTTTATAATTGAAAATGTATGTATAGGGATGAGTATAGCTGAATGTTTACTCAGCCATATTTAAAATACATTTACACAAACTAAATATTATAAGCATTACAAACCTCTTAATCCAGCTTGAAGTCTTCGAATTGTGATCTTGTAATGCTCGAACAATCATCTATTGAGTAATCATGACATCCTCGTACATTCTGATGAATAAGAAGAGAAGGTCTATACAATTTTGGGAGGTGGTCAAATGATATCCGGAAAAATCGAAATCCAAAAATACTTAAAAATTCACAATGGTACGAAGAATGTGAGGAATCCTCACATTCTTCGTACCCTCCCAAATCTCCACTTGTTTGGAGTTTTTAAAATTTTTTGGCCATCATATGGCTTGGATGTTGTTTAAATAGGTTCGTTACACTTAGAAGGTGATCAAATGATATCCGGAAAAATCGAAATCCAAAAATACTAAATAATTCACAAGGGTACGAAGAATGTGAGGAATCCTCACATTCTTCGTACCCTCCCAAATCTCCTCTTGTTTGGAGTTTTTAAATTTTTTTGGAGCATCATATGGCTTGGATGTTGTTTAAATAGGTTCTTTACACTTAGAAGGTGGTCAAATGATTTCCGGAAAAATCGAAATGCAAAAATACTTAAAAATTCACAAGGGTACGAAGAATGTGAGGAATCCTCACATTCTTCGTACCCTCCCAAATCTCCACTTGTTTGGAGTTTTTAAAATTTTTTGGGCCATCATATGGCTTGGATGTTGTTTAAATAGGTTCGTTACACTTAGAAGGTGATCAAATGATATCCGGAAAAATCGAAATCCAAAAATACTAAATAATTCACAAGGGTACGAAGAATGTGAGGAATCCTCACATTCTTCGTACCCTCCCAAATCTCCACTTGTTTGGAGTTTTTAAAATTTTTTGGGGCATCATATGGCTTGGATGTTGTTTAAATA